>NW_011494029.1:722541-722779 GCF_000754665.1 Bison bison bison | reverse complement strand
CAATGGAGTATTACTCAGCCATTAAAAAGAATACATTTGAATCAGTTCTAATGAGGTGGATGAAACTGGGGCCTATTATACAAAGTGAAGTAAGCCAGAAAGAAAAACACCAATACAGTATACTAACACATATATATGGACTTTAGAAAGATGCTAACAATAACCCTGTGTACAAGACAGCAAAAGAGACACTGATGTATAGAACAGTCTTATGGACTCAGTTGCAGAGGGAGAGGGT
>NW_011494029.1:712278-722316 GCF_000754665.1 Bison bison bison | reverse complement strand
ACGATACTGGATGCTTGGGGCTAGTGCACTGGGACGACCCAGAGGGATGGTATGGGGAGGGAGGAGGGAGGAGGGTTCAGGTTGGGGAACACATGTATACCTGTGGCGGATTCATTTTGATATTTTGCAAAACTAATACAATTTTTAAAGTTTAAAAATAAAATAAAATTAAAAAAAAAAAGAGAGAGAAACTGATGATATAAATGAGGGAACATATTTAGACCTACAAGTGAAAATTCTTCTGTAGCAATTTTCAGGAGCTTGATTATATCTGATTGCTGCTGCTGCTGCTGCTGCTGGTGTTTAATCACTAAGTCATGTCCAACTCTTAGTGACCACATGGACTGCAGCCTGCCAAGCTCCTCTGTCCAAGGGATTTCCCAAGCAAGGATTCTGAAGTGGGCTATCATTTCCTTCTCCAGGGGATCTTCCTGACCTAGGTATTGAACCTGGGTCTCCTACTTGGCAGGCATCTCTCTTGGCAGGTATCTCTTGCTTGGCAAGCAGATTCTTTACCACTGACCCACCTGGGAAGCCCTTCTGATTGTTATTTCAGTAGAAATAGAAAAAAAAAAAATGACTTTCCTTAACTCTGAGCCATATTTGAGTGAAAACCATGATGAGGTATATAATGTACTTAAAAAATATTTTTAGCATGTACTAAATATATCATTTTGATAACTATTAGTTGAATTTATGAATATTACAATGGAAAGAAACTTAGACTCAGAATGTGGAGGCTCAGTTTTATTATTGCCTCCATTCCCTAGTTTGTTGCATATTTCTGAGTCCAACTGACTCATCTATAAAGTGAGGAAATTGTACTATATGACCTCAAATAGTACTTTTAAACTTGAAGATTCTGATATGCAGTAAGACTCATCAAAGTTTGCTAATATCTATGATATTTAGTGTGCTTTTGAAATACTTAAATCACTGATCATTACTTTGATATCTGAAGATATGTCAAAGCTTGTCTTTAAGGGTAGTAAAAGCCTGCATAGAGAATTATGAAAAAGCTATAATGATAACAATGCTGTTCAATGTAAAATAAGCATGTATTTTTATATTACCCACAACACTGAAAGGAATGAAAGTAATGATCCAAAGACTAGAATTTATTAGACTCTTCCTGAGTAAAGATTTCCATATGTTAATATATGTTATGTGAAATAATAGGAAGATAAATCAACCTTCATCTTCCCCACCTCTACTGATGCCTCACAAAAAAATATCATTGTTCAGTGTTTAATATACTCTTCAAGTAGATGGCAGAAGTGAAAATACTTAGGAATGTCAACAGAGAAGAAAACCCAGGAAGTCCACTAGAGGAAATAATTTTCAGGAACAAAACTACTTAAATCCATTAAACATTAGGGATATCATAGAACAATTCTGTTAAGATAGTAGATGCTTAAAGGTCCTTCTTGACCATTTTCCATTTTACTTAAGTTTTAAGGGAAGGAAGAAATAGTACATTTGTTTGTTGCAATGATTAAAAGAAGAAAATAAAATGCCTGTATATTACAACTATCCAATAAATAACAATGGATTTCTACCAAGACAAAATTAAACTCATTTTTCCATACTCTTGCAGCAAACTGAATTGAAGAGAAGAAAATTAGAAGAGGAAGGCAGATTGGTCACAGAATTCCAGTGTTATCCTTATAGCAATAGTCATAGTTCTGAGTTAGTAACACAGATTTATGACTAGTACCCAGGACGGAATAAAGCATATCCAGGGGCTGGACTAAAGCATGTGTAGCAGACAGAAAAAAAGAATGAGACACTGGTGGAGTGTTGGAAGGAGAAATAACTAATGAACATTAGTTCATTATATGTACTTGAACTAATTATACATATAGTATATATGTATATACTATACATATATTACACTAATTATATGTACTTGAACTAATGAAGCTACAGAAAGATAACTTCAAAAAGGTGTATAATATTACTGGAAATGTAGCTAAATTTCTTTATCTGAATTCACTTGTTTGGGGATAAGGTTATTGATTGTAGAAGCATTAGTGCATTCAGTTTAGTTCAGTCGCTCAGTCGTGTCTGACTCTTTGAGATCCCATGGACTGCAGCTAGCCAGGCCTCCCTGTCCATCAACAATTCGTGGAGCTTGTTCAGATGCATGTCCATGAGTTGGTGATGCCATCTGATCATCTCATCCTGTCATCCACTTTTCCCCCCACCTTCAATCTTTCCCAGCATCAGGGTTTTTTCAAATGAGTCAGTTCTTTACATCGGGTGGCCAAAGTATTGGAGTTTCAGCTTCAGTCCTTCCAATGAATATTCAGGACTGGTTTCCTTTAGGATGGACTGGTTTGATCTCCTTGCAGTCCAAAGGACTCTCAAGAGTCTTCTCCAACACCACAATTCAAAAGCATCAATTCTTCAGTGCTCAGCTTTCTTTAGAGACCAACTGTCACATCTATACATGACTACTGGAAAAACCATAGCTTTGACTAGACAGACATTTTTCAGCAAAGTAATATCTCTGCTGTCTAGGTTGGTCATAGCTTTTCTTCCAAGGAGCAAGTGTTTGTTTGTTTGTTTGTTTTTAATTTCATGGCTGCAGTCACCAACTGCAGTGATTCTGGAGTATCCCCAAAATAAAATCTGTCATTGTTTTCACTGTTTACCCATCTATTTGCCATGAAGTGATGGGACTGGATGCCATGATCTTACTTTTCTGAATGTTGAGTTTTAAGTCAACTTTTTCACTCTCTTCTTTCACTTTCATTAAGAGGCTTTTTAGGTCTTCCTTGCTTTCTGCTATAAGGGTGGTGTCATTCGAATATCTGAGGTTATTGATATTTCTCTTGGCAATCTTGATTCCAACTTGTGCTTCATCCAGCCCAGCATTTTGCATGATGTACTCTCCATATAAGTTAAATAAACAGGGTGACGATAAGAGCCTTGAGGTACTCCTCTCCTGATTTGAAACCACTCTATTGTTCCGTGTCCAGTCCTAACTGTTGCTTCTTGACCTGCATACAGATTTTTCAGAAGGTAGGTAAAGTTGTCTGGTATTCTCATTAAAAGATAGTGCATTAAAGCATGTTAATTGGGACTTTCTATGCAATAATACCTTCAAACTCTCTCTCAGTTTGCTATTTACCTTCATATCAGGCTAGTGTGGAGAAGGAAATGGCAACCCACTCCAGTGCTCTTGCCTGGAGAATCCTGGGGACAGGGGAGCCTGGTGGGCTGCCGTCTATGGGGTCATACAGAGTCGGACATGACTGAAGTGACTTAGCAGCAGCAGCAGCAGGCTAGTATAGAGAATGAGTCAGAAATTTTAAAATCCCATGATAATGATCTTTGCATCCACAAAAATGAATGTCCAGTTATGGACGTTCACAATGATTGAATGATTAATGATTTATAACTAATGATTATTATTTTAACATCTTATGAATATGCATTTTTTCTTTAAAGAATCATATACATATTAGAAATAGCCTTTGCATTTTGATTACTATGATTCTTATGCATCTCTATTTGTCAAAATCATTTAAAATCCATGAAAAGTTGATTTTATAATTTATTTTAACAAAATTGACTAGACTGTAAAAAAAATGATCAAAACTTTAAAAACATATATAGTAAAAATTTGTTTATATTTACTTTTATTTCCAATATTCTGGGAGGTGGGTCATAGAGGATCCTGCTGTGATGTATGTCGGAGAGTGTTTTGCCTATGTTCTCCTCTAGGAGTTTTATATTTTCTGGTCTTACATTTAGATCTTTAATCCATTTTGAGTTTATTTTTGTGTATGGTGTTAGAAAGTGTTCTAGTTTCATTCTTTTACAAGTGCTTGACCAGATTTCCCAGCACCACTTGTTAAAGAGATTGTCTTTAATCCATTGTATATTCTTGCCTCCTTTGTCAAAGATAAGGTGTCCATATGTGCATGGGTTTATCTCTGGGCTTTCTATTTTGTTCCATTGATCTATATTTCTGTCTTTCTATTAAGAAAATAAGTAAGTAAAAGTGGAAGAGAGGCCAGAACTCTGTCTCTCTCCATAATGTGAGAACACAGGGAAAAGGCAGTCATATGCAAGATGGGAAGAAAAAAAAAATTAAATAAAAAATTAAAAAAAAAACATATATAGTAAATAAAAATGTTTGTCAGTGAGTTATTTAACTATTTAAAAATTAATTTTTAATAGATTATATGTGCTCATGAATCAAAATTCAAATGGTGTGAAAGGTTTTATGATAAAATCTCCATCCAATTTTTTTTTCTCTATCCACTATATTTTTATCCTGAAGACAATTGTCCTTCTAGTTTGTGAATATCCTTTTAGAGATAGCATTTTTTATATAGAGAACTATATATATATTTTATTCATGTACACTTGTATGTATGTTGAATATATACCCTAATTGAAGCACACTACACAACTTGATTTGTGTACATAACGTATTTTTTAGATGACTCAATATCATTACATGTAGGGAGGATTCATTCTTATTAATGGCTATTCCATTTTAACAAGGTACTATAAACACATCTTTATCCAATCCCTTTTAGATTATTATTCAACATTTTGTTTCAATCTTTTGTTATTAGAAATGATACAAAAATGAACATTCTTATAGGTATGTGTAGTAAAAAATCCTAGAAATGAAATGCTGTATCAGTGAATAAGTGCATATTATTTTAATAGATATTTCAATATTTCGCTTTTGGGCCTGTTCTATTTTACACTCTTGTCTACAATTTTGACCACCTGTTTGGCTATACTTATGCCAATAATTGAAGGTTATTAAACTTATTTGACAATTCGAAGTGCAAAAATGCCATAGCATTATAATCATAATTGGAATCTCTCTCAATGTGAATAAAAACAAGCATATTTTCATGTTAAAAAAAAAAAACACTTAAAATGTCTAGGTTTTAATTAACTCAAAGTTTATAGTAATTCATTCAGTTGTAGATTATGCTTTAATTATTTATCTCTAAATGGTGTTTTGAAAATTACATTTTCTGGCTGCGCTTTCATCTTGTGTCCTGGGTGAAATTCAGATTTGGCCAGGCAATTTTACTTAAACATCATTGCTTGAAGACAGAAATTAGATAGAGGTTATATTTCCTCTATTTTTGCTTCTGCTTTTCCTTATGTCAAATAAGGTTATGGAAACACTGGAATTTTCCACCACAGTCTTAGAAAAATTCCCAGAAACTAGTCATATGTTTCATAGGCAAGAAACAGAGAGTCTTCTTTCAGATACAATATGACTCTACAGAAAATAAATGCAGTGTTAGTGATCCCTCAATGGAATTTTTTTTTTTTTTTTATCTTACATAGTATCCTTATAGATCCTGGGATGACATCCTTCCCAATTTTTATTCTATGACTGAGGTAAGATACATCAAGCTATTTTCAGGAATATTTTGTTTGGGGAAGGAATGAGATATCAAGTTCTGAGGAATTTTCCCTAGTTCTGAGTGAAACTCTTTGAGGCACAGGATTTTATATTATGTAGGTTATTGATCTTACACTCTACTTCTTCCCAGACAACACAAAGCAATTTTCCCCCTTCATGTTGCCTCAACTACAGACTGCTTCCTACAAATATGGCATGTCTGCATGTTTCTTCACTCAGCATTTCCTTCCCTGCTATTCTATGTTGGTGGCTTAGTCACTAAGTTGTGCCCGACTTTTGGCGACCCCATGGACTATGGCCTGCCAGGTTTCTCTGTCCATGGAATTTTCTAGGTGAGAATACTGGAGTGGGTTTCCTTTTATTTTATGTTATCCAGTGTTATTCAGAAAAGTTTTCATGGCCAGATTACACTGTTGGCATCTGTTGTTCCAAAGAAAGGATTGTTAATTTTAGTTCATAGGAAAAGTCAGTTATATCAGAACATTGTGCAAGGCTGGTTGAGAGCTACAACTGTAGGCACCTCTTCTGGTTTCTCCAGGTTTTATTTAAAATATTATCCAATATTTTTGAAAGGACAAGGAACAGCACAACTTTACATTGTAATCTTATTAATCCTAGATTTCTTAACCTTCAAGAGTGTAAAGTATTTGCCTCATAAGAACATTAACGAATAGAGGTAAACTTATGAGTAGTTGGGGTTAGAAAAACTGTTCTAGATCTTTTTGCTTCAGAACTGGTAGAACATGATTATCATAAAATAGGAAGAGATTTGGATTGCTGGAACTATACCACTAGCCTTGGATAATTTATTTTGTCATATTAAGCCTGTATATTTTCCTACCCCAAAAAATGTTACTCAGGTCCAATACACATGAAAATCTGTGATAATAAAATCCAGTGGCTTACCCTTCAGCCATGTGAAGATACAACTAGAAGATGAAAACATGAAAGAGGGTCCTCACCTGGAAGACAGTCTCATCCTAGCACCCTACCCTTGGACTTCCACCCTCCAGAACTATGAGAAATAAATTTCCATAATTTATTTTTAAAATGGCTTATCAAGACTTTTATTCCTTTGACCCCTCCCCTTGGTTTTTTAAACTCAGCACTGATTTCCAGCACCAACACCACTCAAACTGCATGTTCTTGTGTTCAGCTGCCAAGCCATATCCAACTCTTTGAGACTCCATGAAATGCAGCATGCCAGGCATCCTTGTCCCTCACCTATCCTAGAGTTTGTCCCCAAGTTCAACTTCATTGAGTCAATGATGCCATTCATGTGGCATCCCAGTCTAACTGCATATAAATCATTTTTAAAAAATACATACACCTGACATTCCTCTCATCCCCAGTGGATTCAAGTGACAGAAGCTATGGCTCTAGCAAAGTAGTTTAAAAAACTACTAATGTGATGCTGATACCAAGTCTATTTTTTAGAACCACTGCAATTTATTATGAAATTTGAAATTATAAAAAATAATTCAAAGTCCAGCATAGGAGACCTTCAAATTACTTTCATTTTGGCACAATTAGTATGGCATAGCAGCTAAACACAAGATCAACAGGAGTAGATTGTTTCAAAGTTCTCTGTACTTGAATATGATTAATAAAGTTACTAATATTAATTTCTTTAGAGAAACATATTTTAGGAATATTTTAGACCCAGTGAACTTAATTTTATCTTTGTTAAAAGTCATAAGCAAGAAAAACACCAATACAGTATACTAACGCTTATATATGGAATTTAGAAAGATGGTAAGGATAACCCTGATTGCAAGACAGCAAAAGAGACACAGATATATAGAACAGTCTTTTGGACTCTCTGGGAGAGGAAGAGGGTGGGATGATTTGGGAGAATGGAATTGAAACATATATAATATCGTATATGAAACGAATCGCCAGTCCAAGTTCGATGCATGATACAGGATGCTTGGGGCTGGTGCACTGGGATGACCCAGAGGGATGGTATGGGGAGGGAGGTGGGAGGGGAACTCTCAAGAATCTTCTCCAATACCACAGTTTAAAAGCATCAATTATTTGGCACTCAGATTTCTTAATAGTCCAGCTCTCACATCCATACATGACTACTGGAAAAACCAAAACTTTGGTTAGACAGAACTTTGTTGGCAAAGTAATGTCTCTGCTTTTTAATATGCTTTCTAAGTTGGTCATAACTGTTCTTCCAAGGAGCAAGTGTCTTTTAATTTCATGGCTGCAGTCACCATCTGCAGTGATTTTGAAGTCCCCCAAAAATATAAAGTCTGTCGTTGTTTTCCCATCTATTTGCCATGAAGTGAGGGGACCAGATGACATGATCTTAGTTTCCTGAGTTTTAAGCCAACTTTTTCACTTTCAGCTTTCACTTTCATTAAGAGGCTCTTTAGTTCTTCTTTGCTTTCTGGTATAAGTGTGGTGTCATTTCAATATCTGAAGTTAATGATATTTCCCCTGGCAATCTCTTTATTTGAGCTTGTGTTTCATCCAATCCTGCACTTCTCATGATGTAGTCCACATATAAGCTAAATAAGCAGGGTGACAATATACAGCCTTTCCCGATTTGGAATCAGTCTGTTGTTACATGTCCAGTTCTAACTGTGGCTTCTTGACCTGCATAAACATCTCTTGAAGAATTCTCCTCTTTTTTTTTTTTTTTAATCCACACAGTCAAAGGCTTTGGCATAGACAATAAAGCAGAAATAGATGTTTTCCTGGAACTCGCTCTCTTTTTTGATGATCCAAGGAATGTTAGCAATTTGATCTCTGGTTCCTCTGCTTTTTCTAAATCCAGCTTGAACATCTGGAAGTTCATGGTTCACATACTCTGGAAGCCTGGCTTGGATAATTTTTAGCATTATTTTACTAGCGTGTGAGATGCGTGCAATTGTATGGTAGCTTGAGCATTCTTTGGCATTGTCTTTCTTTTGGGATTGGAATAAAAACTGACCTTTTCCAGTCCTGTGGCACTGCTGACTTTTCCAAGTTTGCTGGCATATTGAATGCAGCACTTTCACAGCATCATCTTTTAGGTTTTGGAATAACTCAACTGGAATTCCATCACCTCCACTAGCTTTGCTCGTAGTGATGCTTCCTAAGGCTCACTTGAGTTCACATTCCAGGATGTCTGGCCCTAGGTGAATGATCACACCATCGTAATTATCTGGGTCATGAAAATCATTTTTTTTGTATAGTTCTATGTGTGTTTGGAACCTCTTCCTAATATCTTCTGCTTCTGCTAGGTTTATACCGTTTTTGTCCTTTATTGTGCCCATCTGTGCACGAAGTGTTCCCTTGCTATCTCTAATTTTCTTGAAGAGATCTCTAGCCTTTCCCATTCTATTGTTTTCCTATATTTCTTTGCATTGATCACTGAGGAAGGCTTTCTTATCTCTCCTTGCTATTCTTTCAAGCTCTGTATTCAGGTAAGTTTATCTTTCCTTTTTTCCTTTGCCTTTCACTTCTTTTATTTGCACAGCTATTTGTAAGGCCTCCTCAGACAACCGTTTTTTGTTTTTGTTTTATTGTTGTTTTTGTTTTTTTTTCTTTTTGCATTTCTTTTTTCCTAGGGATGGTCTTATTCACTGCCTCCTGTATGTCATGAACCTCCATCGATAGTTCTTCAGGCACTCTGTCTATCAGATCTAATCCGTTGAATCTGTTTGTCACTTCCACTGTTTAGTTGTAAGGGATTTGATTTAGGTCATACCTGAATGGTCTAGTGGTTTTCCCTACTTTCTTCAATTTAAGTCTGCATTTGGCAATAAGGAATTCATGGTCTGAGCCACAGTCACCACCCAGTCTTGTTTTTGCTGACTATGTAGAGCTTCTCCATCTTTGGCTGTAAAGAATATACTCAATCTGATTTCGGTATTGACCGACTGGTGATGTCCATGTGTAGAGTCTTCTCTTGTCTTGTTGGAAGAGGGTGTTTGCTCTGACCAGTGCATTCTCTTGGCAAAACTCTATCAGCCGTTGCCCTGCTTCATTCTGTATTCCAAAGCCAAATTTCCTTGTTACTCCAGGTATTTCTTGACTTTCTACTTTTGTATTGCAGTCCCCTATAATGAAAAGGACATCTTTTGGGGGTGTTAGTTCTAGAAGGTCTTGTAGGTTTTCATAGAAGCATTTAACTTCAGCTTCTTCAGCATTGCTATTTGGGGCATAGACTTGGATTACTGTGATATTGATTGATTTGCCTTGGAAATGAACAGAAATCATTCTGTCGTTTTTGAGATTGCATCCAAGTACTGAATTTCAAAGTCTTTATTTTTACTATGATGGTTACTCCATTTCTTCTAAGGGATTCTTACCCATGGCAGTAGAGATAACGGTCCTTTGAATTAAATTCATTTATTCCAGTCCATTATAGTTCACTGATTCCTAAACTATCGATGTTCACTCTTGCCATCTCCTATTTGACCACTTCTATAAATAACACCAAAATAAAAATGGACTTTTCATGATAGGGGAATGGGATGCCCAAGTGCTCAGATAAGAGATAGCTGGAGTATGAAACTGGAGCCTATTATACAGAATGAAGTAAGCCAGAAAGAAAAACACCAATACAGTATACTAACGCATATATATGGAATTTAGAAAGATGGTAACAATAACCCTGTGTACGAGAC
>NW_011494029.1:702049-712178 GCF_000754665.1 Bison bison bison | reverse complement strand
GAGTCGCCAGTCCAGATTCAATGCACGATACTGGATGCTTGGGGCTGGTGCACTGGGACGACCCAGAGGGATGGTATGGGGAGGGAGGTGGGAGGAGGGTTCAGGATGGGGAACACATGTATACCTGTGGCGGATTCATTTCGATATCTGGCAAAACTAATACAATATTGTAAAGTTTAAAAATTAAATTAAATTAAAACACACACACACACACACAAAAGAGATAGCTGGAGTAACAGGCAAGTTTGGCCTTGGAGTACAAAATGAAGCAGAATAAATGCTAACAGGGTTTTGAAAAGGTAACACACTGGTCATACCAAACATCCTCTTCCACCAACACAAGAGATGATGTTACACATGGACATCACTTGATGGTCAACTCTGAAATCAGATTGATTATATTCTTTGCAGCCAAATATGGAGAAACTCTACACAGTGAGTACAAACAAGCCTGGCAGCTGACTGTGGCTCAGATCATGAAGTTCGTATTGCCAAATTCAGATTTAAATTGAAGAAAGTATGGAAAACCACTAGATCATTCAGGTATGATCTAAATCAAATCCCTTATGATTATACAGTGAATGTGACAAATAAATTCAAGGGATTAGATTGATAGACAGAATGCCTGAAGAACAATGGATTGAGGTTCATATCGTTGTACAGTAGGCACTGATCAAGACCATCCCCAAGAGAAAGAAATTCAAAAAGGCAAAGTGGTTGTCTGAGGAGGCCTTACAAATAGGTGAGAAAGGAAGAGAAGTGAAAGGCAAGGAGCAAAAGAAAGATATACTTATCTGAATACAGAGTATGAAAGAATAGCAAGAAAAGATAAGAAAACTTTCCTATGTGAACAATGAAAACAAACAGAGAAAAACAATAAAATGGGAAAGACTAGAGATCTCTTCAAGAAAATTAGAGATCCTAAGGAAATAGTTCATTCAAAGATGGACACAATAAAGGACAGAAATGGAATGGACCTAACAGAAACAGAAGAAATTAAGAAGAGATGACAAGAATACAGAGAAGAACTATATAAAAAATTCTCCTTAGTCTCCAAGGGACTTTCAGGAGTCTTCTCCAGCACCACAGTTCAAAGTCATCTGTTCTTCAGCCCTCTGACTTCTTTACAGTCCAGCTCTTGCAACCACATGTAACCACTGGGAAGACCATGGGAAGTCCAAGAAGAGCAAACCTGTCACTACTTCCATATTTCCCCCTCTATTTTCCACGAAATAATGGGCCCAGATGCCATGATCTTAGTTATTTTAACGTTTAGTTTTAAGCTGACTCTTCCACTCTCCTCCTTCATTCTCATCAAAAGGTTTTTAGTCCCTCTTCTCTTTCTGTCATTAGAGTGGTATCATTCACATATCTGAGGTTGTTGATGTCTCTCCCGCTTATATTGATTCTAGCTTGTAACTCATTCAGCCCATTTTTCATTTTGTTCTGAGCATATAGATTAAACCAACAGGGTGACAGCAGACACCTCTGTCATACATTGAACCAATCAGTTGCTCTATACAGGGTTCAAACTACTGCCTCTTGATGCACATACATGTTTTTCAGGAGACAGGTAAGATGGTCCAGTATTCCCCTCTCTTTAAGAGCTTTCTAGAGTTTCTTATGGTCCACGCAGTCAAAGGCTTTGGTGTAGTCAATGAAACATTGGTAGATGTTTTTCTGGAATTCCCTAGCTTTCGTTATGATCCAGTGATGTTGACAACTTGTGGATCTCTGATTGCTTTTCATTTTCTAAACCCATTAGACATATGGAATTTCTTTCTTTTTTTTAAACTTTATTTTATTTTTAAACTTTACACAATTGTATTAGTTTTGCCAAATATCAAAATGAATCTGCCACAGGTATACATGTGTTCCCCATCCTGAACCCTCCTCCCTCCCCATACCATCTTCTGGGTCGTCCCAGTGCACTAGCCCCAAGTATCCAGTATCGTGCATCGAACCTGGACTGGCATCTCGTTTCATACATGATATTTTACATGTTTCAAGGCCATTCTCCCAAATCTTCCCAACTTCTCCCTCTCCCATAGAGTCATAAGACTGTTCTATACATCAGTGTCTCTTTTGCTGTCTCATACACAGGGTTATTGTTACCATCTTTCTAAATTCCATATATATGCGTTATTATACTGTATTGGTGTGTTTCCTTCTGGCTTACTTCACTCTGTATAATAGGCTCCAGTTTCATCCACCTCATTAGAACTGATTCAAATGTTTCCTGATTTGCATAATGCTGAAGCCTAGCATGCAGGATTTTAAGCATGACCTTACTAGCATGGGAGATGAGTGCAATTGTCTGATGGTTAGTACTTTCTTTAGTACTATTCTTTTTGGGACTTGGGGTGAGAATTGACCTTTTCCAGTCCTGTGGCCAATGCTGGGTCTTCCAGATTTGCTGACATTTTGAATGCAGCACCTTGATGGCATCATCTTTTAGGGTTTTCGGTAGTTCTATTGAAATTCCATCACATCCTTTAACTTTATTAATAGCAGTACTTCCTAAGACAGCAAGATAATAGTAAATGCTTAATTCATCAACAAGTAAAAATGAGACAGAGATATGTCAAAATGAGTTTGAGATATATTTATATATTATTTAAAAATTACCCAGTACTCTTTATTACAGTTGCATCAGTGCATCATTCTTTTAGAGTTCATTAAGACTACAAAGGAGAAATATGGAACTTATTTTTACATAGAACAGAAAGCAAATCCTGAGTCTATAATCTTGATAAGCTACTTTAAATGTTTCCTGAAAGGTAATGTTAGTATTATTTCTATACCTATACTACAAACTTTTTAATAACAATTTTAAAAAAGAAAACCATAAACAACTGATAGATGCAAGAGTACATATTAACTATTGTCCTTTTTAAAAATCACACTGAGAAGATAAAAGACTTTTAGAGGTTCATGTCCATATCTATTTACATCAGAATGACATTGATTTTTGTTTATATTGATCATAGTCCAAAGAAATAAAGCACCAGTGGCAGTTAAATAGAGTTCCTTTTGTCATATAAGAAGGCTAAACACTAGTTTGAACCATTTTTCCTTTAGTATTTTGAATCCAAGAATCAAAAATTAAGTAAAAAATGTCAGAAATAATTCATTGTTTACTTTTATCTTTTGTGTGCCATTTGAAGAATGGAAGCATGCATTTTATACATTATCAAAATGGCATTGATACTTGCTCACATTACTTACTTGAGAAATAAAAATTTCTGAAAGGAAATAAATTTCAAACATGGTTCAATGTTAAGTCTTGCCATAAAACAACAAATCTTTAACTAGATATCTTACAGATCATCTTCTATATCATTAGTTTATATTATACTATATACAGCAATTTGACTCCTTAATTTAGTACCAACTCCCATAGCAAGATTCTATCCAAGATGTAGTCAAGAAGCAATAGCAAATATATATAAAAGTGTTTATAATATTTACAAGGCTCTTTTTGAAAAGATAATAGGTTTCAAGTTCATATTTACCCATAAGGAGTCTACAGTTGAGTCTCTTCCTACTATACTATTTTTACTACCATGCCACAAGTGATTCTGTTACCACTCCATTCTATAATTACTAATATTAATATTATATATTAATCTGCAACAACACACTACACTAACCTTATCAGCTACCACTCTCAGTATTTACATTTTCACAACTGTCTGCACTGCCTGTCTTTATCAGTTCTTTTTTTTTTCTTCAGAATTATTTTGCTTCTTACATGCTTTCCAGAATCAAACAGCAATAGTTGTATATATTTCTTTCGATGATATGAATATACTCACTATTTTTTTTTAATTTCTGAATCCTGACATAGATATTAAACTTCATCCTTTCTAACATCTTAGTGTACCTGTACCTGAGAATGGATTCAAAATATATAAAATTTGTTATTTCAGATTTAAATATGATCTAGGTTTTCATCCATTTTACACTTCAGTTGATTGCATGTTTTAGCATGGGGGTGGCAGTAGAAAGGAATACTTTTCTGACAATTTGGCTTTCCTGGCTAGAGATCCAGGTGTTTCTTTTATTCTTTTATAGCTAACTGATACAATAGAGAGGACATTTAGTCTATCATCATGTTCACAAAGAAATTACCCATGGCTGAAATTTCAATCAAATATATGAAAGCTTCTTTCTATCTGTAAGATGATTAAGTAGAACTTCAATAGGCTTTTAGGCTTCTTCCTTCCTTAATATTATACAGATATCTTTTATATAACAACAGAAACTCATTATATTTTCAACAATTATCGAAATATATTTTTCACTCACTGACTTTTGAAAATCAAAAAAAGCTTTGACTTATCAAGCATTTGGTTAATACAGGAATTCTATATTAGGATTTGGGGAAAAGGAAGGAAGACCCTAAAAGCCTATTGCAGTTCTACTTGATTATCTTACAGATGGAAAGAAGCTTTCATATATTTGATTATCCTGTGAGAAGACAGTAAAAACTGAGATGTTTAATATTTGTGAAATGTAATTCTAATAAAGAATTTTTTAAATATGATTTTTTGCTTTATCAGAATCAGGTTCCTTGATGAATAATATGATCTGGAAGATAAAATATTTCTGTCTCTTCACTTTGATTCATTAAATTCCACCAATTTAAATATTCTAAATTAAGGTGAAAGATAATATTATTTCGATCAGAATCCTTGAAACTAGAGCTTGTTTCTCATTCCTTAGCATTATATGACCTCTTTTAGGTGTTAAGTCTTTTCTAATGTTTGATAGAATTTGCCTGTGAACCCATCTCATTAAGAATTTTTATTGTTAGACTTTTAATCACAGTGTCAATGTTAGTACTGTTGAGTGGTCTCTTTATATTTTATATTTCTATCTGGTTCAGTCTTAGAAGGTTTCATCGTTCTTATAATGTGTCCATTTCTTCCATGTTGTTATTTTGTTGGTGTGTATTTCCTGGCTGTAGTCTCTTATGATCCTTTGTACTTCTGTGGTTTCCATTACAACTTCTATTTTTACCTTAATAATTTTATTGAGTTGAGTCATCTCCCTTATTTTCTTGGTGAGTCTGGCCAAAGGTTTATCAATTTTGCTTATATTCTGAAAGAACCGGCTTTTAAATTTATTGCTCTTTATTACAGTGGTTGTTGTTTATATCTATTTCATTTATCTGCTTTGATATTTATGATTCTGTCCTTTGACTAACAGGCTTTTTAATCAATTAATTAATTTTGATTGGAGAATAATTACTTTAAAACATTGTAATGGTTTTAGTCATACATCAGCATGAATTGGCCACATGTATAAATGTGTCGCCCCATCCTGAACACTCCTCCCACTTTCCTCCCCATAATATTTCTCTGGGTTGTCCCTAGAGCAATGACTTTGGTTGCCCTGTTTCATGCATCGAACTTGCACTGGTCATCTGTTTTACATATGGTAATGCATAGGTTTCAATGGTGTTCTCTCAAATCATCCCACCCTTGCATTCTCCCACTGAGCCCAAAAGTCTGTTCTTTACTTCTGTGTCCCCTGTGGTGCCCTGAGCATCTTTTCATGTGTTCATTAGCCATCTGTATGTTTTCCTTGGAGAAATATCTGTTTAGGCCATTTACCCACTTTTTGACTGGGTTGTTCGTTTTTCTGGTATTGAGTGCATGAGCAACTTGTACATTTTGGAGATTAATTATTTGTCAGTTGTTTCACTGATATTATTTCCTCCCATTCTGAGGGCAATCTGTTCACCTGCTTGTAGATTCCTTTGTTGTGCAAAAGCTTTTAAGTTCAATTAGGTCGCATTTGTTTACTTTTTATTTTATTTCCATTATTCTAGGAGGCAGGTCATCGAGGATCTTTCTGTGATTTATGTTGGAGAGTTCTGTGCTTAAGTTTTCTTCTAAGAGTTTTATAGTTTCTGGTCTTACATTTAGCTCTTTAATCCATTTTGAGTTTATTTTTGTGTATGGTGTTAGAAAGTCTTCTATTTTCATTATTTTACATGAAGTTGACCAGTTTTCCCAGCACCACTTGTTGAAAAGACTGTCTTGTCTCAATTGTATATTTTTGCCTTTTTTGTAAAAGATTAGGTGTCCATCGGTTTATCTCTAGACTTTCTATTTATTTATTTATTTATTATTTTTTCCACTGATCTGTATTTCTGTTTTTGTGCCAGTACCATACTGTCTGGATGACTGTAACTGTAGTATACAGTATAGTAGTATAGTATAGTGTATACTCTAGTGTATACTATAGTGTAGTATAGTCTGAAGTGTCATTCTTCTTTCTCAAAATTGCTTTGGTTATTCAGAGTCCTTTGTGTTTCCATACAAATTGTGCAATTGTTTGTTATAGTTCTGTGAAAAAATACCATTGATAGTTTGATAGGGATTGTGTTGAATCTATATATTGTTTTGGGTAGTATTCTCATTTTCACTATATTGCCTTTTCCAATCCAAGAACATGGTATATTTCTCCATCTATTTGTGTCATCTTTGATTTCTTTCATCAGTGTTTTATAGTTTTCTGTATACAGGACTTTTATTTCTTTAGATAAATTTATTCCTAAGTATTTTATTCTTTTTGTTGCAATGGTGAATGGAATTGTTTCCTTAATTTCTCTTTTTGATTTTTCATTGTTAGTGTATAGGAATGCAAAGGATTTCTCTGTATTAATTTTTTATCCTGCAACTTTACTATATTCATTGATTAACTCTAGAAATTTTCTGATGGCACCTTTAGGGTTTCATATGTAGAGGATCATGTCATCTGCAAATAGTGAGAGTTTTACTTCTTCTTTTCCAATATGAATTCCTTTTATTTATTTATTTTTTCTCTGATTGCTGTGGCTAGGACTCCCAAAACTATGTTGAATAGTAGTGGTGAGAGTGGGGACCCTTGTGTTGTTCCTGATTTTAGAAGAAATGTATCAATTTTTTGCCATGAGGATAACATTTGCTGTGGGTTTGTCATATATGGTTTTTATTACGTTGAGGTATGCTTCTTCTACGCCTGCTTCCTAGAGAGGTTTTTTCTTTTTTTTTTCCATAAATGGGTATTTAATTTTCTCCAGGTCTTTCTCTGCATTTATTGAAATAATCGTATGGATTTTATCTTTCAATTTATTAATATGGTGTGTCATACTGGTTGATTTGCAAATATTGAAGAATCTTTGCACCCCTGGAATAAAGCCCACTTGATCATGATGTATGATCTTTTTAATATATTGTTGGGTTCTGGTTGCTGGAGTTCTGTTGAGAATTTTTGCATATTTGTTCATCAGTAATATTGGCTAATAGTTTTATTTTTTGTGGTTGACATCTTCCTCTGATTTTGGTGTCAGTGTGATTGTGTCCTCCTAGAATGAATTTGGAAGTTTTCTTTCCTCTGCAACTATTTGAAAGCTTTTGAATAGGATAGGTGTTAGCTCTTCTCTAAGTATTTGGTAGAATTCACCTCTGAAGCCATTTGGTCCTGGGCTCTTGTTTGTTGGAAGATTTTTTTATTATAGCTTCAATTTCCATTCTTGATATTGAAGTGCTCAAATTTTATATTTCTTCATGGTTCAGTTTTGAAAAGTTATACTTTTTATAAGAATTTGTCTGTTTCTTCCAAGTTGTCCATTTATTGGCAAATAGTTGTTTAGTAGTCTCTTATGTTGGTTGGTATTTCTGTATTGTCTGTTTAATTTCTCCATTTTCATTTCTAATTTTATTTATTGCACCTTCTCCATTTTTTCTTGATGAGTCTGGTTAATGGTTTGTTTATCTTCTCAAAGAATGAGCTTTTAGTTTTATTGATCTTTGCTATAGTCTCCATCATTTCTTTTTCATTTATTTCTGCTCTGATTTTTATGATTTCTTTCCTTCTACTAACTTTTTTGTTGTTGTTGTTGCCATTGTTCTTGCCCTATTTGCTTTAGGTGTAAGTTTAAGCTATTTATTTCAGATATTTCTTATTTCTTGAAGTAAGATTGTATTGTTATAAACTTCCCTTTTAGAACTGACTTTGCTGTATGGCATAAGTTTTGGATCCTCTGGTTTTTGTTGTCATTTGTCTCTAGTTATTATTATTATTTTTTTTAATTTTCAATTTGGCTTCTTCAGTGATGCATTGATTATTTAGTAACACATTATTTAACCTCCATATGTTTATGTTTCTTACATTATTTCCCCCTAAACTTTACATCTAAATTCAAAGTGTTGTGATCCAAAAAGACGCTTCATGTGATTTCAAATTTCTTAAAATTTTTGAGGCTTGTTTCTGACTCAAAGTATGTTCTATAATGGAGAATGTTCCATGTGCATTTGAAAAGAAAGTGTTTTCTGCTGTTTTTATTTTTTGTTGTTGTTGTTTGTTTTTTAATAAGGAGGACATGCATGCATCACTTTAGTCATGTCCAATTCTGTAATCCTAGGAACTCGCCAGGCTCCTCTGTCTATAGGATTCTCTAGGCAAGAATACTGGAGAGGGTTCCCATGCTCTCCTCCAAGAGACCTATTCTTCCAACCCAGGGATCAAACCCACAACCCTTAGGATTGCTTCATCTGTAGGCAAGTTCTTCACCACTGAGCCACCTGGGAGGACCCTGCCCACCCCACACACACATTTTATAGAATGTCCTATAAATATCACATGTCTATCTGGGTTAATGTGTTTTTTAAGGCTTGTGTCTCTTTTTTTACTTCTGTCTGCGTGACCTGTTGATTGGTGTAAGTGGAATGTTAAATATTCCACTCTTTTTGTGTTACTGCTGTTTTCCCCTTTTAAGGCTGTTAGCATTTGACTTACATATTACGGTGCTCGTATGTTGGGTGCATACATATTTAGAATTGTTGTAACTTCTTGCATTGATTCCTTGATCATTATGTAGTGTCCATCTTTTCCTCTTGTAATAGTATGTATTTTAGTTTTTTTCTTTTTTCAATAATCTCTTTAAATAGTCTATTTCATCTGATATGACTATTGAGATGCTACCTTTCTTTTGATGTCCATTTGCATGGAAAAAAAAACTTATACCCTTTCTTTAAGTCTGTATGTGCCACTAGAGATGTTAATGCATCTTTTTAGACAGCATGTATATGTGTCTTAAAAAAAAAATCTATTCAGCTGGTCTATGTCTTTCAGTTGGAGCATTTAATCCATTTACATTTCAGGTAGATAACAATGTATATTTCCATATTGCTGTTCTCTTTTATTAAATTGACATATAAATATTTTACAGTATGGCATTAGTCTCTGCTGTACAATGAAGTGAATTAGCTATGAGGCCAGGGGCGGCAGCTTGGAGGACCAACCCCAAGTCCAAGGAGCTATGGCTACGTGGGAGCAGGAGGGCCTAGAGGAGCTATCACACGTTGAAGGTCAGGAAGGCAGCAGTGAGGAGACACCCCTCATCCAAGTAAGGAGCAGTGGCTTCACTTGGCTGGAGCAGCCATGAAGAGATATCCCAAGCACAACATAAGAGAAACCCAAGTAAGATGGTAGGTGTTGCAAGAGGGCATTAAAGGGCAGACACACTGAAACCATACTCACAGAAAATTAGTCAATCTAATCACACTAGGATCACAGCCTTGTCTAACTCAATGAAACTAAGCCATGCCCGTGGGGCAACCCAAGATGGGCGGGTCATGATGGAGAGATCTGACAGAATGTGGTCCACTGTAGAAGGGAATGGCAAACTACTTCGGTATTCTTGCCTTGAGAACCCCATGAACAGTATAAAAAGGCAAAATGATAAGATACTGAAAGACAAACTCCCTAGGTCAGGAGGTGCCCAATATGCTACTGGAGATCAGTGGAGAAATAACTCCAGAAAGAATGAAGGGATGGAGCCAAAGCAAAAAGATTACCCAGCTGTGGATGTGACTGGTGATAGAAGCAAGGTCTGATGCTGTAAAGAGCAATATTGCATAGGAACCTGGAATGTCAGGTCCATGAATCAAGGCAAATTGGAAGCGGTCAAACAAGAGACGGCAAGAGTGAATGTTGACATTCTGGGAATCAGCAAACTAAAATGGACTGGAATGGGTGAATTTAACTCAGATGACCATTATATCCACTACTGCAGGCAGGAATCCCTCAGAAGAAATGGAGTAGCCATCATGGTCAACAAAAGAGTCCATAA
>NW_011494029.1:696189-701949 GCF_000754665.1 Bison bison bison | reverse complement strand
AACCAGTAATGCTGAAGAAGCTGAAGTTGAATGGTTCTATGAGGACCTACAAGACCTTTTAGAACTAACACCCAAAAAAGATGTCCTTTTCATTATAGGGGACTGGAATGCAAAAGTAGGAAGTCAAGAAGCACCTGTAGTAACAGGCAAATTTGGCCTTGGAATATGGAATGAAGCAGGGCAAAGACTAATAGAGTTTTGCCAAGAAAATGTACTGGTCATAACAAACACCCTCTTTCAACAACAGAAGAGAAGACTATACATGGACAGCACCACATGGTCAACACAGAAATCAGATTGATTATATTCTTTGCAGCCAAAGATGGAGAAGCTCTATACAATCAGCAAAAACAAGACCAGGAGCTGACTGTGGCTCAGATCATGAATTCCTTATTGTCAAATTCAAACTTAAATTGAAGAAAGTAGGGAAATATACTAGACCATTCAAGTATGACTTAAATCAAATCCCTTGTAATTATACAGCAGAAGTGAGAAATAGATTTAAGGGCCTAGATCTGATAGAGTGCCTGATGAACTATGGAATGAGGTTCGTGACATTGTACAGGAGACAGGGATCAAGACCATCCCCATGGAAAAGAAATGCAAAAAAAAAAAAAGGGTGTCTAGGGAGGCCTTACAAATAGCTGTGAAAAGAAGAGAAGTGAAAAGCAAAGGAGAAAATGAAAGCTATAAGCACCTGAATGCAGAGTTCCAAAGAATAGCAAGAAGAGATAAGAAAGCCTTCCTCAGCATTCAATGTAAGGAAATAGAGGAAAACAACAGAATGGGGAAGACCAGAGATCTCTTCAAGAAAATTAGAGATACCAAGGGAACGTTTCATGCAAAGATGGGCTCGATAAAGGGCAGAAATAGTATGGACCTAACAGAAGCAGATGATATTAAGAAGAGGTGGCAAGAATACACAGAAGAACTGTACAAAAAAGATCTTCATGACCCAGATAATCGCGATGGTGTGATCACTGACCTAGAGCCAGACATCCTGGAATGTGAAGTCAAGTGGGCCTTAGAAAGCATCACTATGAACAAAGCTAATGGAGGTGATGGAATTCCAGTTGAGCTATTTCAAATCCTGAAAGATGATGCTGTGAAAGTGCTGCCCTCAATACATCAGCAAATTTGGAAAACTCAGCAGTGGCCACAGGACTGGAAAAGGTCAGTTTTCATTCCAATCGCAAAGAAAGGCAATGCCAAAGAATGCTCAAACTACCGCACAATTGCACTCATCTCACACGCTAAAAGTAATGCTCAAAATTCTCCAAGCCAGGCTTCAGCAATATGTGAACTGTGAACTTCCTGATGTCCAAGCTGGTTTTAGAAAAGGCAGAGGAACCAGAGATCAAATTGCCAACATCCGCTGGATCATGGAAAAAGCAAGAGAGTTTCAAAAAAACATCTATTTCTGCTTTATTGACTATGCCAAAGCCTTTGACTGTGTGGATCACAATCAACTGTGGAAAATTCTGAAAGAGATGGGAAAACCAGACCACCTGACCTGTCTCTTGAGAAATCTGTATGCAGGTCAGGAAACAACAGTTAGAACTGGACATGGGGCAACAGACTGGTTCCAAATAGGAAAAGAAGTTATTTCAAAACTCTATATTGCCACTCTGCTTATTTAACTTATATGCAGAGTACATCATGAGAAACGCTGGGCTGGGAAAAGCACAAGCTGGAGTGAAGATTGCCTGGAGAAATATAAATAACCTCAGATATGCAGATGACACCACCCTTATGACAGAAAGTGAAGAGGAAATAAAAAGCCTCTTGATGAAAATCAAAGTGGAGAGTGAAAAAGTTAGCTTAAAGCTCAACATTCAGAAAACTAAGATCATGGCATCTGGTCCCATCACTTCATGGCAAATAGATTGGGAAACAGTGGAAACAGTGTCAGACTTTATTTTTGGGGGCTCTAAAAATCACTTCAGATGGCGACTTCAGCCATGAAATTAAAAGATGCTTACTCTTTCGAAGGAAAGTTATGACCAACCTAGATAGCATTTTCAAAAGCAGAGACATTACTTTGCCAATAAAGGTTCGTCTAGTCAAGGCTATGGTTTTTCCAGTGGTCTTGTATGGACATGAGAGTTGAACTGTGAAGAAGGCTGAGCGCCGAAGAACTGATGCTTTTGAACTGTAGTATTGGAGAAGACTCTTGAGAGTCCCTTGGACTGCAAGGAGATCCAACCAGTTCATTCTGAAGGAGATCAGCCCTGGGATTTCTTTGGAAGGAATGAGGCTAATGCTGAAACTCCAGTACTTTGGCCACCTCATACGAAGAGTTGGTTCATTGGAAAAGACTCTGATGCTGGGAGGGATTGGGGGCAGGAGGAGAAGGGGACGACAGAGGATGAGATGGCTGGATGGCATCACTGACTCAATGGACGTGAGTATGAGTGAACTCCGGGAGCTGGTGATGGACAGGGAAGCCTGGTGTGCTGCGATTCATGGGGTGCAAAGAGTTGGAAACGACTAAGTGACTGAACTGAACTGAACTGATGCATATATCTCCTCCGTTTTACACCTCTTGCTGATATCCACAATTCAACCTATCTAGCCAATCATAGAGCACTGAGCTGAGATGCTTGTTCTTTATAACAGGTTCCCACTAGCTATCTATTTACAGCTCTTAGTGTATATATGTCAATCTCAATCTCAATCTACCAATTTGTCCCACCATTCACTCATCATGTCTCTTCTCTATCTCTGCATCTCTATTCCAGTCCGTAAAACAGGTAAATCTGTACCACTTTTCTAGATTCAACATCAGTTCAGTTCAGTCCAGTCGCTCAGTCGTGTCTGACTCTTTGCGACCCCATGAATCGCAGCAGGCCAGGCCTCCCTGTCCATCACCAATGCCTGGATTTCACACAGACTCAAATCCATTGAGTCAGTGATGCAATCCAGCCATCTCATATTCTGGCGTCCCCTTCTCCTCCTGCCCCCAGTCCCTCCCAACATCAAAGTCTTTTCCAGTGAACCAACTCTTCGCATGAGGTGGCCAAAGTACTGGAGTTTCAACTTTAGCATCATTCCTTCCAAAGAAATCCCAGGGCTGATCTCCTTCAGAATGGACTGGTTGGATATCCTTGCAGTCCAAGGGACTCTCAAGAGTCTTCTCCAACACCACAGTTCAAAAGCATCAATTATTTGGCGCTCAGCTTTCTTCACAGTCCAACTCTCACATCCATACATGACCACAGGAAAAACCATAGCCTTGACTAGATGGACCTTTGTTGGCAAAGTAATGTCTCTGCTTTTCAATGTGCTATCTAGGTTGGTCATAGCTTTCCTTCCAAGGAGTAAGCGTCTTTTAATTTCATGGCTACAGTCACCATCTGCAGTGATTTTTCAGCCCAGAAAAATAAAATCTGACACTGTTTCCACTGTTTCCCCATCTATTTCCCATGAAGTGATGGGACCTGATGCCATGATCTTCGTTTTCTGAATGTTGAGCTTTAAGACAACTTTTTCACTCTCCACTTTCACTGTCATCAAGAGGCTTTTTAGTTCCTCTTCACTTTCTGCCATAAGGGTGGTGTCATCTGCATATCTGAGGTTATTGATATTTCTCCTGGCAATCTTGATTCCAGCTTGTGCTTCTTCCAGCACAGTGTTTCTCATGATGTACTCTGCATATAAATTAAATGAGTAGGGTGACAATATACAGCCTTGACGTACTCCTTTTCCTATTTGGAACCAGTGTGTTGTTCCATGTCCAGTTCTAACTGTTGTTTCCTGAGCTGCATACAAGTTTCTCAAGAGGCAGGTCAGGTTGTCTGGTTCCCGTCTCTTTCAGAATTTTCCACAGTTTATTGTGATCCAGACAGTCAAAGGCTTTGGCATAGTCAATAAAGCAGAAATAGATGTTTTTCTGAAACTCTCTTTCTTTTTCGATGATCCAGTGGATGTTGGCAATTTGATCTCTGGTTCCTCTGCCTTTTCTAAAACCAGCTTGAACATCTGGAAGTTCGCGGTTCACGTATTGCTGAAGCCTGGCTTGGAGAATTTTGAGCATTACTTTACTAGCATGTGAGACGAGTGCAATTGTGCAGTAGTTTGAGATTCAACGTAAATCTATTAATATAAGATTCTTTTTTCTCTTTCTGACTTACTTCTCTCCTGGTGATAGATGCCACACCCTTTCACATCTCTAAAATGATCCAGTTTCATTTCTTTTTATGGCTCATTAATATTCCATTGCACATATGTACCACATCTTCTTTCAAAAACTAAGATCATGGCAATCAGTCACATCACTTCATGTCAAATAAATTGAGAAAAAAAAAAAGGAAACAGTACCGGATTGTTTCTTGGACTCCAAAATCACTGTGGACAGTGATTGCCATCACAAAAGTAAAAGATGCTTGCTCCTTGGAAGATAATTTATGACAAACCTGCTGCTAAGTCGCTTCAGTCATGTCCGACTCTATGCGACCCCATAGACAGCAGCCCACCAGGACCGCCCATCCCTGGGATTCTCCAGGCAAGATAACTGGAGTTGGTTGTCATTTCCTTCTCCAATGACAAACCTAGAGAGCATATTAAAAAGCAGAGATATCACTTTGCTGACAAAGGTTTTTGTAGTCAAAGCTATGGCTTTTACAGTATTCATGTATGAATGTGAGAGTTGGATCATAAAGAAGACTGAGCACTGAAGAATTGATGCTTTTGAACTCTGGAGCTGGATAAGACTTTTGAGAGTTCCTTGGACAGCAAGGGGAACAAATCAGTCAATCACAAAGGGAATCAATCCTGAATATTCATTGGAAGAACTGATACTGATTGAAATTCCAATAATTTGGCCACATAATGAGAAGAGCAGACTAACTGAAAAAGACTTGGAAAGACTGGGTGCAGGAGGAAAAGGGGATGACAAAGGAGGAGTTTGCAAATGGTATCACTGATTCAATGGACATGAATTTGAGCATACTCAAGGAGATAATGAAGGACAGGGAAGCTTGGTGTGCTGCAGTCCGTTGGGTTTCAGAGAGTTGGACATGACCTGAAGATTGAATAACAACAACAACCATATCTTTTTGATCCATTAATCTTTCATTAAATATTTAGGTTGCTTCCATGTCTTGGATATTGTAAATAATGTTGTAATGCATATTGGGATACATATGCCCTTTTGAATTATGGTTTTCTCAGGCTATATACCCAGTATTGGGATTGCTAGATCATATGACAGCTCTATTTTTAGTTTTTAAAGAAATCTCCATATTGTCTCCATAGTGTCTGTATCAACTTATATTCCCATCAGCTATTCATGAGGGTCTTCTTTTCTCCACACTGTCTTCAGCATTTATTGCTTATAGATTTCAGATTTTTGATGATTCTGATGAATGTGATGTGATATTTCATTGTAGTTTTGATTTGCATTTTTCTAACAGTTAGTGGGGCTTCCCTAATGACTCAAGATAAAGAATCTATCTGCAATGTGGGAGAGCTAGGTTCGATTCCTGGGTTGGGAAGATCCCCTGGAGAGGGAAATGATTCCCCACTCCAGTACTCTTGCCTGGAGAATTCCATGGACAGAGGAGTCTGGCAGGCTAAAGCCCATGGGATCACAAAGAGTCAGACATGACTGAGTGATTACCACTTTCATTTAACTTTCAACAATTAGTGATGTTGATCATCTTTTCAAGTGCCTATTGGCCATTGGAGAGATGTTTATTTACATCTTCCATCCATTTTCTGATTGAGTTGTTTTATTTTTTAATTGAGTTTTTGTTTTTT
>NW_011494029.1:659771-696089 GCF_000754665.1 Bison bison bison | reverse complement strand
TTGTTTGTTTTTTGCTTTTCTTTTTAGCTATTTATATATTTTGGGGAGATTAATCCTCACTTTGTTCTTTCATTTGGAGACATATTCTCCCTTTATGTGGGTTGTCTTCCATTGTTTATGGTTTCCTTCACAGTATAACATCTTTTAACTTTAATTGGTCATATTTCTTTATGCTTGCTTTTATTTACATTACTCGAGGGGGTGAGTTAAAAATGATCCTCTTGTCATTTATGTCAAAGAGTGTTTTTCCTAAGTTTTAATTTAAGGTGTTATAGTGTCTAAACTTGCTTTTAGGTCTTAAATCTATTTTGAGTTTATTTTTGTGTATGGTGTTAGGTAGTGCTCTAATTTCATTCCTTTATATGTACTTGTCCAGTTTTCCCAGCACCAAGTGTTGAAAAGTCTGTCTTTGCTCCACTGTATATTCTTGCCTCCTTTGTCATAGATTAGTTGACCATATGTTTGTGGGTTTACCTATGGCTTTTCTATCTTGTACAATTGATCTATATTTCTATTTTGGTTACCATAACAGAAATACTCCCTTGATTACTGTAAATTTGTAGTATAGTTTGAAAACAAGGAGCCTGATTCCTTCAGCTCTGTTTTTCTTTCTCAAGACTGTTTTGGCTATTTGAGGTCTTTAGTGTTTCCATACAAGTTGTAATTTTTTGTTTGTTTGTTTAATTCTCTGAAAAACACCATTGGTAGTTTGATAGGGATTGCATGATTGCTTTCAGTATCGTAGTCCTTTTCACAATATTGATTCTTCAATTCCAAGGATATGGTATATTTCTCCAACTCTTTGTATCATCTTTGATTTCTTTCATCAGTGTTTTACACTTATCTCAATACAGGTGTTTTCCCTCCCTAGAGAGGTTTATTCCTAGGTATTTTATTCTATTAGTTGCAATGGTAAATGGGGTTGTTCCTTTAATTTCTCTTTCTGAACTTTCATTTCTTGTGTATAGATATCCAAGAGATTTCTGTGCATTTCTTTTTATATTTTACAACTTTACTGAATTTATTGATTAGCTCTCAAGGTTTTCTGATGGTGTCTTTAGGTTTCAGTGACAGTTTTACTGCTTTTCCAATTTATAGTAGAAATTTTCTGATTGCCTTGGCTAGAACTTCCAAAACTATGTTGAATAAGAGTGGTGAGAGTGGACATCCTTGCCTTTTGTGCCTGATCTTAGAGACAGTGAATTCTGATTTGTTTTGTTTTTAACAACTGAGAAAGATTTTTGCTGTTTGTTTGTTGTATATGGCCTTTACTATGTTTAGGTAAATTCCTCCTATGACCACTTTCCAAAGAATTTTTACCATAAATGGGTGGTGAATTTTTTTCAAAAGTTTTTTGCATCTCTTGAGATGATCATGTGGTTTTTATTCTTTAATTTTCTAATATGATGTATCACGTTGATTGATTTGCATATATTATAGAAACATTGCATTCCTGGGATAAATCTAACTTGATCATGATGTCTGATCCTTTTAATGTGTTGTTGGATTATGTTTGCTAATATTTTGCTGATGATTTTTTGTTTATATTTATCAGTAATATTGGTGTGTAACTTTCTTTTTCTGTGATATCTTTGTGTCATTTTGGCATCAAGAGTGACGGTGATCTCATTGAGTGTATTAGGGAGTGTTCTTCTTCCTGTAATTTTTTTGGAAGAGTTTGAGCAAGATAGGTGTTAGCTCTTCTCTAAATATTTGATAAAATTCAAGTGTGAAGTCATCCAGTCCTTTTATTTGTTAGAAGATGGTAATTACAGTTTCAATTTCATCATTTGTGATTGATCTATTTATATTTTCTAGTTATTTGTGGTTCAGTCTTGGAAAGTTGTACCTACAAAGGATTTTCCCATTTCTTACAGGTTTTCCATTTTATTGGTATATAGATATTGTGGTAAACGTTTATGATTCGTTTTTATTTTTGTGGTATCAGTTGTAATTTCTCCTTTTTCCTTTTCAATTTTATTGATGTGAGCCTTGTTTCCTTTTTTCTTCATAAGTCTGGCTAAATGTTGATCAATTTTATCTTCAAAAAGAACCAACATTTAGTTTTATTGATCTTTGCTATTGTTTTCTTCATTTCACTTTAATTTTGTTCTGCTATGATCTTTATGATTTATTTTCTTCTACTGATTTTAGGTTTTCTTTGTTCTTCTTTTTCTTAGTTGCCTTAGGTTTGAGGTTAGGTTGTTTATTTGACATTTTTTCCCATTTCTTGAAGTAGGATTTTATTGCTATAAACTTCTCTCTTAGGATTGCTTTTGCTGCATCCAATTTGAACTGCCAGGTTTTCATTGGCATTTGTTTCTAGGTTTTTTTTTTTAATTACCCTTTTGATTTCTTAAACGATCTCTTAGTTACTTAGTGGTGTGTTGTTTATCTTCTATATATTTGTATTTTTTTATGGTTTTCTTTTTCTTGTAATTGATTTCTATTCCTGTAACATTGTGGCCAGAAAAAATGATTGAAGCCATCTGTTTTCTTAAACTTATTGATGTTTTGTTTCTGACCCAGAATGTGATCTATCCTGTAGAGTATTCCATGAGTACTTGCAAAGAAATTGTATT
Source organism: Bison bison bison (assembly GCF_000754665.1). Taxonomy (NCBI): domain Eukaryota; kingdom Metazoa; phylum Chordata; class Mammalia; order Artiodactyla; family Bovidae; genus Bison; species Bison bison. Next base: position 693,507 of record NW_011494029.1, on the reverse strand, counting down.
CTGCCGCTTGCGTGTTATATGTCCTATAAATACCACCTAAGTCTATTTGATGCATTATGTCATTTAAAGTTAATGTTTCTTTATTTTCTATCTGAAACAAGACCAGAGGCTAACTATGGTTCAGATCAAGTGTTCCTTGTTGCAAAATTCAGACTTAAATTGAAGAAGGTATGGAAAACCACTAGACCATTCAGGTATAACCTAAATCAAATCGCTTACTATTATACACTGGAAGTGACAAATAGATTCAAGGGATTAGATCTGATAGACAGAAGACCTGAAGAACTATGGATGGAGGTTCATAACATTGTACAGGGGGCAGAGATCAAAACCATCCCCTAGACAAAGAAATGCAAAAGGGAAAAATGGTTGTCTGAGGAGACCTTAAAAATAACTGAGAAAAGAAAAGAAGCAAAAGGCAAAGGAGAAAAAGAAAGATATATTCATCTTAACACAGATTTCCAAAGAATACCAAGAAGAAATAAGAAAGTTTCCTAAGTGATCAATGTAAAGAAATAGAAAAATTATATATATATATATATATATATAGAGAGAGAGAGAGAGAGAATGGGAAAGACTAGATATCTCTTCAAGAAAATGAGAGCTATCAAGGGACCATTTCAGGCAAACATGGGCAGAATAAAGAACAAAAATAGTATGGGCCTAACTGAAGCAGAAGATACTAAGAAGAGGTGGTAAGAATACACAGAAGAACTATATAAAAGATGTCTTAATGACCCAGATAACCATGATGGTGTAATCACTCACCTAGAGTCATACCTCCTGGAATGTGAAGTCAGGTGAGCCTTAGGAAACATCACTACAAACAAAGCAAGTAGAGGTGATGGAATTCCAGTTGAGCTATTCCAAATCCTAAAAGATGATACTTTGAAAGTACTGCACTCAAAATGTCAACAAATTTGGAAAAGTCAGCAGTGGCCACAGGACAGGAAAGTTTCAGCTTTCAATCTAATTCCAAAGAAACCCAATGACAAAGAATGTTTAAACTACTGCACAATTGCAATCATCTCACATGCTAGCAAATCAATGCTCAAAATTCCCCAAGCTAGGCTTCAAAAGTACGTTTAACTGAGAACTTCCAGATGTCAAGCTGAATTTTAATAAGGCAGAGGAATCAGAGATTAAATTGCCAACATCTGCTGGATTATAGAAAAAGCAAAAGAATTACAGAAAAAATATCTACTTCTATTTTATTGACTACATTAAATCCTTTGACTGTATGGATTACAATAAACTATGGAAAATTCTTCAAGAGATGGGAATACCAGATCACCTGACCTGCCCTCTGAGAAATTTGTATGCAGGTCAAGAAGCCACAGTTAGAACAGGACATGGAACAACAGACTAGTTCCAAATTGAGAAAGGAGTATGTCAAGTCTGTGTATTGTCACCCTGCTTATTTAACTTCTATGCAGAGTACATTACGCAAAATACTTGGCTGGATGAAGCAAAAGCTGGAATCAAGATTGCCAAGAGAAATATCAATAACCTCAGATATGTGGATAACACCACCCTTATGGCAGAAAGCAAAGAAGAACTGAAGAGCCTCTTGATGAAAGTGAAAAAGGAGAGTGAAAAAGCTGTCTTAAAACTCAACATTCAAAACACTAAGGTCATGAAATCTGGTCCCATCACTTCATGGCAAATAGATGGGGAAACAATGGAAACAGTGACAGATTTTATGTTCTTAGGTTCCAAAATCACTGCAGATGCAGACTGCAGCCAGGAAAGTGAAAGATGCTTGCTCCTTGGAAGAAAAGCTAAAACAAACCTAGACAGCATATTAAAAAGAAAATCCATTACTCTACCAACAAATTCAAAGTTATGGTTTTTCCAGTAGTCATGTGTGGATGTGAGAGTTGGACTATAAAGAAAGCTGAGCACCGAATAATGGATGCTTTTGAGCTATGGTGTTGGATAAGACTCTTGATAGTCCCTTGCACTGCAAGAAGATCAAATGAGTCAATCCTAAAGGAAATAAGTCCTGAATATTCATTGAAATGACTGGTGCTGAAGCTGAAGCTCCAGTACTTTGGCCACCTGATATGAAGATTCTATTAATTGGAAAACACCCTGATGCTGGGAAAGATTGAAGGCAGGAGAAGTGGACGACAGAGGATGATGTTTGGATGGCATCACCGATTCAATGAACGTGAGTTTGAGTACACTTTGGGAGTTGGTGATGGACAGTGAAGCCTGGTGTACTGCAGTCCATGGGGTCAGAAAGAGTCGGACATGACTGAGTGATTGAACTAAGTAACTAACACTACTAAATAAGCAGTGTCAATATACAGCCTTGATGTATTCCTTTCCCAATATAAACCTTTCCATCATTCCATGTCTGGATCTAACTGTTGCTTCTTGACCTGCATACAGATTTCTTAGCAGTCAGGTAAGGTTGTCTGGTTTCCCCATCTCTTCAAGAATTTTCTACAGTTTGTTGTGATCCACAATGTCGTAGTCAATGAAACAGAAATACATGTTTTTCTTGAATTCCCTTTACTTTTCTCTGATCCAACAGATGTTGGCAGTTTGATGTCTGGTTCCTCTGCCTTTTCTAAATCCAGCTTGTACATCCTATAGTTATCAGTTCATATAATGTTGAAGCCCAAGTTGAAGGATTTGGAGCATAACCTTGCTAGCATGTGAGATCAGCATAGTTGTATGGTAGTTTGAACATTCTTTGGCATTGCCTTTCTTTGGGATTGGAATGAACACTGACTGTTGTTAGTCTTGTGACTTGCTGAATTTTCCAAATGTATTGACATAATGAGTGCAGCTCTTTAACAGCATCATGTTTTAGGATTTGAAATAGCTCAGCTAGAATTCCATCAGTTGCACTAGATTTATTTAGAGCAATATTTTCTTATTCCCACTTGACATCACACTCCATGATGTCTGACTAGGTGAGTGAGGACACCATCATGGCTATCTGGGTAGACCTTTTTTTTTTTTCAAATAATTCTTCTGCATATTCTTGCCACCTCTTCTTAATCTCTTCTGGCTCTGTTAGATTCCTGCTGTTTCTGTCCATTATTTTGCCCATCTTGCCTTAAATATTCTCCTGATGTCTCCAATTTTCTTGAAGAGATTGCTAATCTTTCCAATTCTATTGTTTTCCCCTACTTCTTTGCATTGTTCACTTAAGAAGCCTTTCTTATCTCTCCTCGCTATTCTCTGGAATTCTTCATTAACTTGGCTATACCCTTCCCTTTCTCCTTTGCCTTTCACTTCTCTTCTCAGTTATTTTTAATGCCTCTTCAGGCAATCAATTAGCCTTCTTGCATTTATTTTTTTGGGGGGATGATTTTGGACACACCTCCTGTACAATGTTACAAACTTCCATCCTTAGTTCTTCAGGCACTCTGTCTACCAGATCAAATTTCTTGAATCTATTTTCACCTCCACTGTATAATCATAAAGGATTTGATTTAGGTCATACTTGAATGGTCTTATGATTTTCTTTACTTTCTTCAATTTAGACCTGAATTTTGCTATAAGGATCTCATGATTTTAGTTTTTGTTTGTCTGCAAAACTTTTTTTCTGTCAAATTTTAACGTTATATTTACTGAGTAAATTCATCCTTGTTGTAAGTTTTTCCCTTTCACCAATCCAAATATATCCTGTCACTCCTTTCTGGCTTATAAAATTTCTGCAGAAACATTAGCTGATAACTTTATGGTGATTCCCTTGTATGTTATTTTGTGCTTTTCCTTTGCTGCTTTTCATATTTTCTTTTTGCATTTATGTTTTTTGTTAATTTAAGTATTTTGTTTGTTTGTTTTTCTCCTAGGTTTTATCATGGGACACCACTTTCTGGATTCGGGTGGCTGTTTTCTTCCTCTTATTAGAGAAGTCCTTAACTATAATCTCTTCAAATAATTTCTCAGGCACTTTCTCTTTCTCTTTTTAATTGGGGACCACTATAATTCAAATGTTGATGCACTTATTGTTGCCCCATAATTCTCTGAGTCTGTCTTAAATTCTTTTCATTTATTTTTCTTTATCCTGCTTCTCAACATTTTTTCCCACCATTTGCTCTCAAGCTCACTGACCCATTCTTCTGCCTCAGTTATTCTGCTATTGATTCCTTCTAGTGTATTTTTATTTCTGTTATTGTGTTGTTCATCTCGGTTTGTTCTTTAGTTCTTCTAGGTCTCTTTTAAGCCTTTTCTGTATTTTCTTGATTTATGCCTGCATCCTATTTCTGAAATTTTAGATCACCTTTACTACCATGTCTCTGAATTCTTTTCCAGCTACGTTGCCTATTTCCTCTTTATTTATTTTGTGTCATAGGTTTTTACCTTGTGCTTCATCTATAACTTATTTTTTTCTCATCTCAATTTTTCACGTGTATGACTTTGTCCCTGGTTGTTTGGCATGAGGCTTCCAGCACTGACGTTTGCAGGCATTTTGGTAGATTCAGGTCTTGGTGCTGAGATGAGGACTTTAGGAGAACTCACTCTGACTCATAATCGCTAGAGTGAGGTTCTCTTTTAGTGTAGTAATTCAAACTTGCTGCTCCCACCACAGAAGTTCAGGTCTGATTACAGGCCTGAGAATCAACATTAAAAAAAAAAAAAAAAAGAGCATAAGAACAAAGAATAAAACATAAAATTAAATTAGAAAGTAAACAGATAGATTATAAAAAATAAATAAAAATATAAATGAGAGAACCAGAAAGTAAAACATAACTACAATAATTAACAACAGCAGCAAAAAAGACTGGAGGGACCCCAGAGTTTCTCCAGCCTCAGAATAGACAGAGTCAGTCCTGGTACCTCAGCAGGCTCCTGGGGCCCAAGTGTGTGTGGGGGAAACCCTAACTAACTGACCCCAATCATCCAACCCTCATGGTTTCCTCCTCGTTTACTTTTATGTTTCCTTCCCCACCGCCTTCCCTCCTGAGTCCCTGGGATCCACACAGCAGAGGGATGCCTCAGAAGGTGGAGGACAAGGCCCAGGGCCCCAGTAGGATCTATGGGTGGGGGAAACACTACAACATTACTCCCCAATCTTGGGCTCCTGGAGGGTGCCTCCCTGTCTGCCTCTATGCTCCCTCTCCTCTCCATCTCTCCCTCCTGGGCTGAAGGGGCCCTGGAAGGTGGAGGACCAGCCCAGGACCCAAAAAGCACCCTGGGCACAGATGGATGGGGAAACAGTAGCATTCCCCTCTGATGCTCTGAACCCCCAAGGATCTCTTCCTGTCCTTACTTAATCCCCTGTTGGTAAGTAGACCTCACCAGGCACGGAAACACATTCTCTCCCTCAACTGCCCCTCAGGGGAGCCATTCCCTTCTCATCTCCATTGCTCCTTCCCCCTCACTCTGAAAGGTTGTTGCTAAACCACTAAAGATGCTGGGATTCTTGGTTTCCAGAGGAGAACAATTCAATCCAGGGCCAGAGAGGAGGCTTGATCGCTTAGACCTTTTGTGTAATAAAGTTTTATTAAAGTATAAAAGAGATAGAGAAAGCTTCTGACATACACATCAGAAGGGAAGAAAGGCAGAAAGAGTACCCACCTGCTAGTCTTTTGCTGGATGTTATATAATTACTAGCAGTCTGTTAATGAAAAAAAAGGAATGTCTCAAAACTCAGAATGGCACCAGGCCCCTTACCCACAAGGTCCATTTTGAGATAATCTTAGCACCAGATGAGTCATTCTGGGCCATAAAATGATTGACTTGAATCTTGAAGAAAGGCAGATTACCATACAAATAATTTCATTAACATAGATTAGGTGAATAATATATGAGGGTAACATACTGGTTTGTCAAGTCAGTTCTGAGCCTGTAGGTGAACCGATTTGAAGACAGAATCAGGGGTAAATGCAAAGCACACTAACACAGCTGAAGACAAACATTTCCATAAGAAAAGTGCATTGGTTAGCTCAAAATTTGAGAAAAGTTAAGTTCAGGTGGAACCAGGTGTCATTATGGCAACACAGTATTTTAAGAGAAACCTCTTCTTAAATTTGTATAGAGAAGGAGAAAAATATATATCACTAGTTTGTTTCCTCTTGCCGCTTAAGAGAGAGATTAAAAAAAAAAAAAAAATTCTGACACTTGCAGCCTATTTCCTCCATTTGGAGACCCCTGTCCTTCCTGTCTGTTACCCTCTCAACTCCTCTCCATGTCCTCCATGGTCACTCAGGCATGCCTCCTGTCCCCTTGAGTATCAAGGACCCACAGCATTGTCTGGTAGATGCCCTAGTTGTGAGGGTCATTAGTATTTGTTGTAAAGCTAGCTTGGAGCTGTTGAATTCTCTTAGCTTTTGTTAATCTCAAGTTTCTGATTTATCCATAGAATCTGAATGAGAGTTCTGCTGGGTCAAGTATTCTTGACTGTAGGCTTTCTCCTCTCATCACTTTAAATATATCATACTATTCCCTTCTGACCTGCAGAGTTGCTGCTGAAAAATTAGCTAATAACTGTATAAGCATTCCCATGTATGCTATTTCTTATTTTTTCCCTTTTTGCTTTTAATATTATTTCTTTGTATTAAAAAATTTTGTTTGTTTGATTAATATTAGTGTTGGCATGTTCTTCCTTGAGTTTATCCTGTATAGGACTCTCCATGCTTCCAGGACTTAAGTGACTATTTGCTTTCCCATGTTAGGGAAGTTTTCGACTATAATTTATTCAAATATTTTCTTGGGCCCTTTGTCTTTTTCTTCTTCTTCTTGCATTCCTATAATTTGTATGTTTGTGTGTTTAATGTCTTAGAGGCCTCTGAGACTGTTCTCATTTCTTTTCACTTTTCTTTCTTTATTCTTTTCTGCAGTAAAGAGTTCCATCATTCTGTCCTCTAGGTCACAGATCTGTTCTTCTGCCTCAGTTATTCTGTTATTGTTTCTTGCTAGTGTATTTTTCATTTCAGTTACTGTATTGTTCATCTTTGTCTGTTTGTTCTTTAGTTCTTTTAGGTCTTTGTTAGATGCCTTTCACATCTTCTCAATTCATGCCTCCATTCTTATCCTGATATTTGGATATTTACTATCATTACTCAATTACTTTTTCATGTAGATTGCTTATCTCCTCTTCATTTAGTTGTTTTAATAGGTTTTAATCTTGGTCCTTCATTTGTAACATATTTCTTTGTCTTTTTTTTTTTTTTTTTTTTTTGAGCCCTCTATGCTTGTGGTTTCCTTTCCACAGACTACAAGACTGTAGCTCCTTTCTCTTCTGGTGTTGTCTGCTCCCTGGTGAGTGAGGTTGGTCTAGATGCTTGTGCATTTTGCCTTTATAGGGAAGTTGACTGGTATTGTGGTAATTCAAGCCTGGCCTGGATATTGAGTGGGGCTTCGCCTTTGTTTTGTGATTGTCATTGCCCTGTCAAGGGCAGAGACTTCTCCCTAGTTGTTGGAGTAGATGTCTCAAGATCTTTTTCTTAGCTATGTTTTGCATCTTTAGTGTGAGGTAGGCAAGACTGGGGCACTCTCACCGAAAGAGTATTCCTTCTCTAGAGGAGTTCACCTATGAATTTGTTCTGTTGTGTCTCCTTTTGCCTGTGGTGTGGGCTCAAAAGTTATATAGTTTTTGGCCCTACTCTAGGTTTCACCTTAACTGTGGTTGTGTCAGCAATTAGTGTGCTCACTTTTAGGCATTGCTGTTACTGAGTCACTGGCCCAGATCATCTGAGATCAGTTTCCAGGGCTGTAGTAGTTGTGAATGTGGACCTTCATTGGAGGCTGTGAAGGGAGCTCAGGGTCTTGCCTTGCCAATCCTTACATATGTGCATCAACAAAGCCCACAGATGAGAAAGCTAGACCTGTCTCAACTACAGGAACACTTGTCCTTTCAGTTGCTTTGCAGGCACTGAATTTAGGAAGTTGTCAGTGGAGGTGTAATGCCATGCTTCACTATAAGGAGAGATTTCAACATTTCTTCCATAATCACAAGGCCCTTGAAGCTCAGCTGTATCTTCTGCCCCACCTCTGTGTGTATGCTTCCAACTGGAGTTTGCTCCAGTGGTTGCTGGAGCACATGAGACTGTCAGCCAGGAACAAACTGAGTCAGCAGTTGGGGCAAGCAGGCCACCAGGAGAGAGGATGCTGGCATAGTGATTGGAATGTGTAAGCCCTTCAAGCAGTAATCAGGGTAAGAGGGCCATCCAGGTGGGAGAGTTCTGGGGTAGAAATTGGAACACATGAGCCTATCATTTGGTGAACAGGGTAAGCATGTCATCCAGGTTGTGGGGAAAAGGAGACAATGTCAGGAGTTCACTAGCTGGCTCTATCAAGAGCCCTTCCTAGTGCCCTTGGAGGCAGGGGCACTGCCTCACCAATGAGTGAGGAGAGAGGCTGAGATGGTTGTCCTGACCTTTGCCTGTAACTCAATAACTGTGCTTTCCTTCTGTGATCTAGTCTGGGCTTCCTCCATGAGCATTCCCAATTGAGGAACTCCTCATTTCTGTACCCTTGCAGGCAACATTAGTCACCCCACTGGGTCTTCTCTTGAAACCCCTTGCTCCAGAATCCAGCCCTCATGTGCACTGGCAGGCACCTGTCTCAGGTTGAGGTGCATAGGGCCATAGCATGGAGCATCTGTAGTAGGTCTCACTCTGTCCTGCCTGCCACAGAACAGTTGCTGGGCTCTTCTGTGAGCACTGAAAGCTCCCTTTCTGTCCCAGCTGGTATCTCTGCCAATGAAGAGCCTTCCCCAGAATGTGGAACCACTGATCATTCACAGGTCCCTTGTTAAGGGCATACATTCTATCCCTCTTCTTCTTCTCTTTATTCCCTTATTTCTTTCATCCTACTGGTGGTATGGGAATCTTTACCATCCTTTTAGGTGTCAAAGGTCCTCTGCTAGAGTTGTTCCATTTGTAGATATATTCCTGATACATTTATTGGGAGAGAGAGAAGTTCTTTACTTCCCCACTAAACTGGAAAGTCTCTTTCTAATGCTTGTTTGAGAAAGCATTAGATAAAGACACATTAAAGAAAAATTTAAGGTCATTTGTCTAAGCCCTCATAGCATGGGAGGTAAGATCTGTTTATTAGAGAAACAGCAGTTCCTTCCACAATCAATAATCCCCTAGTATTCATTCACTGTAGTGAAATATATAGTCAGAAATCACATGTGTCTGCAAAATCTGAGGTTTTCAGTTGAAACACAGAGCCCAAAAAGAACATAAAAGTGCTGACTACCTTCTCCTACCAGTTGCCAAGAACTGCTTTGTCAATGGCCCAAGAGTGGGAGATAATCTTGGGTAAATTAAATTTAAATCTTAAATAAGATTGCAACCCTTAATTGTAAAGAATAGACAGTGCTGGCAAACTGAAATATAAAAATGTAATTAGATTTTTCATAGCCATATGTCTTTGATATGATTCAACTCAATAAATCACAACATCCATGTTTTTATTGTTTTCTCATCTACTTGCACATGGGCTAAGCTTATATAATACAGCTTCTATATATAAGCTTATATACTGTTTGGTTGATAGGAACATGGGCTGGCTTTCTAACTTGTAGTCCTATTTAGGAAATTGATATATTAATCAACCTGAGGCTTAGTTTCCTCTCTATTAAGCTGTTGTAAAACTAGATATCAGTGCACCCACTATTCAGAAAAAAGCTCAAAGCCTTAGTTTCTTTTATATGATTGGGAAATAAGGTCTTCATTGAGAAGTATAACAGTAAAATTAATTAGGTTTCTGAAACAGTAATAGAATGTCAATAACAAAATATCATTTCAAGATCATCAGATTAAAAAAAAAAAAAAACTATTCATTTGTTCATTCATTCATTTAGTTGCTAAATTTTGAACATCTACTTTATATATAACACTGCTGTACCTGGAGTTATAAATCAAATTTCATGGAGCTTATGATTCAATCAATACTTCAATACTTTGGACACATGATGTGAAGAACTGACTCGTTGGAAAACACCCTGATGTAGGGAAAGATTGAAAGCAGGAGAAGGGGATGACTGAGCATGAGGTGGTTGGATAGCATCACCAACTTGATGGCCATAAGTTTGAGTAAGCTCGGGAAGTGGGTGATGAACAGGGATTCCTGGAAAATCCCATGGACGGAGGAACCTGGTGGGCTGCAGTCCATGGGTTCAATAAGAGTCCGTCACTACTGAGTGACTTCACTTTTGCTTTTCACTTTTATGTGTTGGAGAAGGAAAATGGCAACCCACTCCAGTGTTCTTGCCTGGAGAATCCCGGGGACGGGGAAGCCTGGTGAGATGCCGTCTATGGGGTCGCACAGAATCGGACACAAGTGAAGCGATGCAGCAGCAGCAGCAGCAGGTCTAAATGGAAGAAAAATAGATGGTATGTTAGCTAAAGCAGAGAGTAACAAGTGTTCTGAACTTGTAATCTTTTATAAAATACTTTTGAGGATGAAGAACAAGGACATGATTAGAAGTTCTCAAGTATTATAAAAGTCAGTATTACATAAACCGTGAGTGGTTATATTAACATATATACATTTATAAAATTAATTATTTGTAATAGTCATCTGTAATCTTATCACTTAGATTTAAAGACTAGTATCATTTTGGTGTTTAATCTTGTATTTTTAAAAATATATACATAAGTAAATAAACATATACACATGTGATTAATTTTAATTAATATTGGTTCATTCCACACATGTTGCTTTGCAATTTTTTTTCCAGAGAAATATATATATACTGAAACTCTTTCCAGGTTAATAAATGTACATACTTATGCTTAACAACTACACACAATTTTACTAATATAGCTAGTCTCATTCTATGTTGTCATTTTTTCCTTACTTAAAAAGTAGTATATTTTAATTGTTCATAAATACAAAAATACAATTATGACATGTACATTGTGATTATTTTATTGAGATAATTATATATCTGTCCAATTTTTTCCTTCATAAAGAATTTCTAAAACTATATTAGACTTTGCACTAAAATTTTCACTGAGTTTGAACATTTAAGGATTCCCTAAGGTATATACTCTGAGAAAAATAGTAACAAAGTAGTTAAATCCAGGTTCAGACTGATTTAAAGTGAACCACGCTTTGCAAGGATAGCAGGTCAGTATAGAAAGCAATACTTCAGAGCTTGGGGGGTTACAGAAAACATATCCATGATTAAAGCAGAGAAAAAGAGGTATATAACTAAATTAAGAAAAGTGCAGAGAAAATACAATACAGGGGAGAGATTAGAGGGTCAAGGTGCCATTGACATTTGTGAAATAGGAGACCTTCAGAGTCTCCTGAGTGGGAAGGAGTTGATTTAACTGGATTTTAGCTTAAAATTTGTAACTCAAGTGTAACTCAATTGTAACTGACAAAACATGGTCTGCTGGAGGAGAGAATGGCAAACCACTCCAGTATTCTTGCCATGAGAACTATAAGAACATAAACAGTTTATGAAAAGGCAAAAAGGTATGACTCTGGAAAATGAGACCCCCAGGTCATAAAGTGGCCAATATGCCACTGGGGAAGAGAAGGAGGCAATTACTAACACCTCCAGAAACAATTGAATGTCAAAGCAGAGCAGAAATGATGCTCAGTTGTGGATGTGTCTCGTGATGAGAGTAAATTCCAATGCTGTAAAGAACAATATTCCAAACAAACCTGAAATTTTAGATACATGAGTGCATGCTTAGTCACTTCAGTCTTATCCAACTCTTGGCAACCCTATGACCTGTAGCCTACCAGGCTCCCCTGTCCATGGGATTATCCAGGTGATAATACTGGAGTGGGTTGCCATACCGTCTTCCAGGAGATCTTCCTGACCCAGTATTTAAACCTGAGTCTCTTATATATGCTGCATTGGCAAGTGAATTCTTTATCACTAGCCCCACGTGGGAGCCATGTTAGGTACATGAATCAAGGTAAATTGGAAGTGATCAAGCAGGAGATGGCAAGACTGAACATCGACATCTTGAGGATCAGTGAATTAAAATAAATTGGAAAGGGTGAATTTAATTCTACTGTGGAAAATAATCCCTTAGAAGAAATGGATTAGCCAACATAGCTAGGTAGTACTTGGGTGAAATCTCAAAAACAACAGAATGATTTCAATTGATTTCCAAGGCAAACCATTCACTATCACAGTAATCCAAGTCTATGCCCTAATCGCTAATGCTAAAGAAGCTGAAGTTGACCAGTCTATGAAGACCTACAGGACCTTCTAGAACCAACACCATAAAAAAGCCATCCTTTTCATCATAGGAGATTGGGATGCAGAAGTAGGAAATCAAGAGATACTTGGAGTTTCAGGTAAGTTTGTCCTTGGAGTACAAAATGAAGCAGGGCAAAGGCTGACAGAGTGTTGTCAAGAGAACACATTGGTCAAACCAAACACCTTTTCCAACAACACAAGAGACAACTCTACACATGGACACCACCAGATGATCAATACCAAAATCATACTGATTATATTATTTGCAGCCTAAAATGGAGGAGCTCTATACCAGCAGCAAAAACAAGACCTGCAGCTGACTGTGGCTCAGATCATCAGCTTCTTTTTGAAAAATTCAGAATTAAATTGAACAAAATATGGAAAACAACGGGTATGACCTAAATCAAATCCCTTATGATTCTACAGTGAAGGTGGCAAATAGATGCATGGAATTAGATCTGGTAGAGAGAATGCCTGAAGAACTATAGACAGATGATGATAACATTGTACAACAGGCAATGACCAAAACCATTCCAAAGAAAAACAAATGCAAGAAGGCAAAGTGGTTCTGAGGAGTCTTCAAATGACTGAGTAAAGAAGAAAAGTGAAAGGCAAGGGAAAAAGGGAAAAATATACCCATGTGAAGGCAGAGTTTCAGAGAATAACAAGGAGCAAGGAAGTAGTGAACAATGCAAGGAAGTAAAGTAAAGCAATACAATGGGAAAGAGTAGAGATCTCTTCAAGATAATCAGACTGATCAAGGGAACATATCATGAAAGGGGGAAAAAAAAGAAAAAAAGTAAAAAACAGAAACAGTATGGGCCTAACAGAGGCAGAAGAAGTGGCAAAAACACACAGAAGAACTATACTGAAAAGGTCTTAATGATCCAGATAACCATGATGGGGTGGTCACTCACCTAGAACCAGACATTCTGGGTCATAAAGAAACACTACTATGAACAAAATTAGTGCGGTGATAGAATTTCAGCTGAGATATGTCAAATCCTAAAAGATGATGCTATTAAAATGCTATACTCAATATGCCGCAAATTTGGAAAACTCAGTGACTACAGGACTAGAAAATGTCAGTTTTCATTCCAGTCCCAAAGAAGGATAGTGGCAAGGAATGTTCAAAGTACCAGACAATTGCAATCATTTTTCATTCTAATGTTATGCTCAAAATCCTTCAAGCTGGGCTTCAGCAGTACATGAACCAAGGAATTCCAGATATATAATCTGGGTTTAGAAAAAGCAAAGAAACCAGAGATCAAATTGAAGACATTAGTTGGTTCATATGAAAAACAAGGGAATTCCAGGGTGGGGGTGGGGGGGGCGGATCTACTTCTGCTTCATTGACTATGCTAAAGTCTTTGTGTGGATCACAATCAACTGTGGAAAGTTCTTAAAGTGATGGGAATACCAGAACACATTACCTATCTCCTGAGAAACCTGTATGCAGGTTGAAGCGGCAGTTACAACTTTATATGGAACAAATGACTGGTTCAAAACTAGGAAAGGTGTACGACAAGGCTGTATATTGTCACCCTTTTTATTTAAATTATATGTGCAGTATATCATGCACATTCTGGATGAACCATAAGCCAGATCATGATTTCTGGGAGAAATAGCAACAGTCTTAGATAGGCAGATGATACCACTCTAATGGCAGAAAATGAAGAAGTAAAAAGCCTCTTGATGAGGATGAAAGAGGAGAATGAAAAAGCATTAAAAAAAAAAAAAAAAAAAAAAAAAAAAAAAACTAAAGATCATGGCATTTGGTCCCATCACTTCATGGCAAATTGAAGAGGGAAAAGTGGAAATAGTGACAGATTTGGGGGATCCAAATTCACTGCAGATGTTGACTGCAGCCATGAAGTTAAAAGACTCTTCTTGCTCTTTGGGAGAAAAACTATGACAAATCTAAGAATCATCTTGAAAAACAGATACATCTTGTTGCTGATAAATGTCCTTATAGTTAAAACTATGGTTTTTCCAGTAGTCATGCAAGGATGAGATAATTAAACCATAAAGAAGGCTGAATGCTGAAGAACTGATGCTTTCAAATTGTGGTGCTGGAGAAGACTCTTGAGAGTCCCTTGGACTGCAAATAGGTAAAAACTGTCAATCCTAAAGGAAATCAACCCTTAATATGCATTGGAAGGATTGTTGCTGAAGATAAAGCTTCAATATTTTGGCCACTTAACACGAAAATCTGACTCATTGGGAAAGATCTTGATGCTGGGAAAGATTGACAGCAGGAGGACAGAAGGGTGACAGGATCTTTACCACTAGTATCCCCCCTTTTGTCTCTTGTTATCAGATTTTATTTTAAAGACTCTTTTCTCCTACATAAGCATTCCATTTCTCTTTTGATTTCCATTTGCATGGAATACCTTTTTCCATCCCCTTACTTTCAGTTTCTTTGTGTTCCTAGATCTCAAATGGGTCTCTTGTAGACAACATATACATGTGAATCTCGTTTTTGTATCCATTTAGCCAGTTTATGTCTTTTGGTTGGAGTATTTAATCCATTTGCATATTAGGTAAATATAGATAAGTATGTCCTAATTGCCATTTTGTCTTTTTTTTTTTTTTTTAAGAAGAAAACTGTTACCTGCTCCAGTATTCTTGCCTGGGAAATCCCATGGAAAGAGAAGCCTGGCAGACTATAATACATGGGAACATGCAGAGTCAGACACAACTTGGCAACTAAACAACAAAAACAAAAATTGTTTCTATAGGTCTTTTTTATTCCCTTCCTCTTTTGCTCTCTTCCCTTTAGATTTGGTGTCTAAGTTTACTGTTGTGTTTGTATTCCTTCTACTTTGTGAAATTTTCTATTGTAGATTTTTTGTTCACAGTTACCATGGGATTTGTATATATCTGTATATAAACAAGATTGTTTTAAGTTTCTGGTTTTTTTTTTTAATTTCAAATGCATTTTCAATATTCTGCATTTGCTTGCTCTTGTCACCATTACTGGCTTGGATATCATATTTCTGCATAGATGATTTACTACATTTACTGTATGTTTGTCTTTACCAGTTAGCTTTTCCAATCATAATTTTCTTGTTTCTAGTTGTGGTCTTTTCTTTTGCACCTAGAACAGATTTTGGTACTTATCGAAAAGCTGATCTGGTGGTGCTGAATTCTGCTTTTTCTGGTCTGTGAAGTTTTTTTATTTCTCCATCAATTCAGAATGAGAGACTTCCTGGATAGACTATTCTTGGTTGTAATTTTATTCTTCTTTTCATCTCTTTAAATATATCATTCCACTACCTTCTTCCCTGCAGATATTTTGTTGAGGAATAAGCTGACAACTTTATTGGAATTGCATTGTATGTTACTTGTTGCTATATCCCTTTAGTATTTTTTCTTTGTCTTCAATTTTTGTCAACCTGATTACTATATGTCTCTGCATATTCCCCCTTGAGTTTATTTTGCCTGTGACTCTCCATGCTTCTTGGCCTTGATGACTGTTTCTTTTCTCTTTCTAAAGATGTTTCCAGCTATTGTTTCTTATTATTCATTAGGAAGCCATGTCTGACTCATTATTATCCCATGGGCTGTAGCACACCAGGCTCCTCTGTCCTCAACTATCTCTCAGTTTGCTCAAATTTAGGTTCATTGAGTCCATGATGCTATCTAACCAACTCATTCTCTGCTCCTCACTTTTCTTTTTTTTTTTTGGCCTTCAGTCTTTCCCCCAGATCAGCGTCTTTTTCAATGAGTCATCACTTCACATCAGGTGGCCCAAAGTATTGGAGCTTCAGCTTCAACACCAGCCCTTCCAATGAACATTGGGATTGGTTCCCTTTAGTACTGACTAGTTTGATCTCCTTGCTGTCCAAGAGACTCTTGAGAGTGTTTTCCAGTACCACAATTTGAAAGTATAAATTCTTTGGCACTCAGCCTTCTTTATGGTTCGACTCTCATATCCGTACACAACTACTGGAAAAAAAACATAGCTTTGACTACATGGAACTTGTTTGATAACGTTCCTGTTTAATAAAGGAACTTTATCCTGGTTGATAAAATTGACAAAGTGATGTCTCTGTTTTTTAATATGTTGTTTAGGTATGTCATAGATTTCCTTCTAAGGAGCAAGCATCTTTGACTTTCATGTCTACAGTCATCATCTACAGTTATTATGGAACCCAAGAAAAGTAAATATGTCACTGTTTCCATTTTTCCCCTTCTATTTGCCATGAAGTACTGGGATCAAATGCCATGATTACAGTTTTTTTAATGGGTTCTTCCTGACCCAGATATTTAACTCACATCTCCTGCATTGCAGGCAGATTCTGAGTTACCACATGATCAGGATATCAGTAAAAAATACATGATCATATATCAGTAAATTAATTGGTGACTGAGAAGGAACACTTTTCCTTAAATAAATGCAGCCTTGAAATTACTTCCTTGCCTTGATTTAGCAATCATTACCTAAATTTTTTTTTCAACTGGTTACTAAAAATAGAATTAAAAATAAATAAATAAAGCTCATACCTTGAAAAAGAAAAGAAAAAAAGAGAAGTCTTACCAGGCCCATTCTGACAACACACATCTTAAGATAACAGGATTAACTAGAAGACTCTTATGAAGAAAGATGAGTTGTTTTGTTGTGTAATCATTAGCTCTGGACTTAAAGAAAGTTCAGGTCAGTTCACTGGCTCAGTCGTGTCTGACTCTCTGTGACCCCATGGACTGCAGCACGCCAGGCCTCCCTGTCCATTACCAACTCCGGGAGGGTACTCAAACTCATGTCCATTGAGTTGGTGATGCCATCCAACCATCTCATCTTCTGTCATCCCCTTCTTCTGCCTTCAATCTTTCCCAGAATCAGGGTCTTTTCAAATGAGTCAGCTCTTTGCATTAGGGGGGCAAAGTATTGTGGTTTCAGCTTCAACATCAGTCCTTCTAATGAACACTCAGGACTGATTTCCTTTAGGATGGACTGGTTGGATCTCCTGAAGTCCAAGGAACTCTCAAGAATCTTCTCCAACAGCACAGTTCAAAAGCATCAACTCTTCAGTGCTCAGTTTTCTTTATAGTCCAACTCTCACATCTATACATCACTACTGGAAAAACCATAGCTGCGAATAGATGGACCTTTTTTGGCAAAGTAATGTCTCTGCTTTTCAATATGCTGTCTAGATTGGTCATAACTTTTCTTCCAAGGAGTAAGTGTCTTTCAATTTCCTGGCTGCAGTCACCATCTACAGTGATTTTGCAGCCCAAGAAAATAAAATCTGCCACTGTTTCCACTGTTTCTCCATCTATTTGCCATGAAGTGATGGGAACAGATGCCATGATCTTTGTTTTCTGAATGTTGAGCTTTAAGCCAACTTTTTCATTCTCCTCTTACACTTTCATCAAGAGACTCTTTAGTTATTCACTTTCTGCTATAAGGGTGTTGTCATCTGCATATCTGAGGATACTGATATTTCTGCCAGCAATCTTGATTCCAGCTTGTGCATCATAGCCCAGCATTTCCCATGGTGACAGTATACAGCCTTGAAGTGCTCCTTTTTCTATTTGAAAACAGTCTGCTGTTCCATGTTCAGTTTTAACTGTTGCTTCCTGACCCACACACAGATTTCTCAAGAGATAGGTCAGGTGGTTTGGTATCCCAGACTCTTTCAGAATTATCCACAGTTAATTATGATCCACATTCACATCTTATTCACACCCACATTTTATTCAAATCCTAAAAGATGATGTTGTGAAAGTGCTGCACTCAATATGTCTGCAAATTTGGAAAACTCAACAGTGGCCACAAGACTCAAAAATGTCAGTTTTCATTCCAATCCCAAAGAAAGGCAATGCCAAAGAATGCACAAGCTACCACACAAATCCACTCATCTCACATGCCAGTAAAGCAATGCTTGAAATTCTGCAAGCCAGACTTCAGCAATACATGAACAGTGAACTTCCAGTTGTTCAAGCTGATTTTAGAAAAGACAGAGGAACTAGAAATCAAATTGCCAACATCCACTGGATCATGAAAAAAAAAAAAGTTCCAGAAAAACATCTACTTCTGCTTTATTGACTATGCCAAGGCCCTGTGTGGATCACAATAAACTGTGGAAAATTCTGAAAAAGATGAGAATACCAGACCACCTGACCTGCCTCTTCTGAAACATATATGCAGGTCAGGAAGCAATAGTTAGAACTGGACGTGGAACAACAGACTGGTTTCAAATAGGAAAAGGAGTACATCAAGGCTATATATTGTCACCCTGCTTATTTAACTTATGTGCAGAGTACATCATGAGAAATGTTGGGCTGGATGAAGCACAAGCTAGAATCAAAAGTACCAGGAAAAATATCAATAACCTCAGATATGCAGATGACACCACCCTTTTGGCAGAAAGTGAAGAAGAACTAAAGAGCGTCTTGATGAAAGTGAAAGAGGAAAGTGAAAATGTTGACTTAAAGTTCAACATTCAGAAAATTAAGATCATGGCATCTGGTCCCGTCACTTCATGGAAGATAGATGGGGAAACAATGGAATCAGTGACTGATTTTATTTTGGGGGGCTCCAAAATCACTGCAGATTGTGATTGTAGCCATGAAATTAAAAGACGCTTACTCCTTGGAAGGAAAGTTATGACCAACCTAGACAACGTATTAAAAATCAGAGACCTGACTTTGCCAACAAAAGTCCATCTAGTCAAGGTTATGGTTTTTCCACTAGTGATATATGGATGTGAGACTTGGACTAAAAAGAAACCTGAGCACTGAAGAATTGATGCTTTTGAACTGTGGTGTTGGAGGAGATTCTTGAGAGTCCCTTGGACTGCAAGGAGATCCAACCAGTCCATCCTAAAGGAAATCAGTCCTGAGTGTTCATTAGAAGGACTGATGTTGAAGCTGAAACTCCAATAATTTGGCCTCCTGATATGAAGAGCTGACTTACTTGAAAAGACCCTGATGCTGGGTAAAATTGAGGGTAGGAAGAAAAGGGGACAACAGAGGACGAGATGGTTGGCTGGCATCACTGACTCAATGGACGTGAGTTAGGGTAGGCTCTGGGAGTTGGTGATGCACAGGGAGGCCTGGCGTGCTGCATTTCATCAGATCACAAAGAGTTGGACATGCCTGAGTGACTAAACCTAACTGATTGTGATCCACACAGTCAAAGGATTTGGCATAGTCAGTAAAGCAGAAATAGATATTTTCTGGAACACTCATGCTTTTTTGATGATCCAGCGGATGTTGGAAATTGGTCTCTGGTTCTTCTGCCTTTTCTAAAACCAGTTTGGAGATCTGGAATATCATGGTTCACATATTGTTGAAGCCTGGCTTGGAAAACTTTTTTAATGCTAGCATTACTTTGCTAGCATGTGAGATGAGTACAATTGTGTGATATTGATTGTGAGCATTCTTTAGCCTTGCCTTTCTTTGGAATGAAAACTGACCTTTTCCAGTCCTGTTGCCACTGCTTAGTTTTCCAAATTTGCTGACATACTGAGTGTCGCACTTTCACAGCATCGTCTTTCAGGATTTGGAACACATCAACCGGAATTCCATCATCTCCACTAGCTTTGTTCATAGTGATGCTTTTTAAGGCCCACTTGACATCACATTCCAGGATGTCTGGCTTTAGGGGAGTGATCACACCATCGTGATTATCTTGCTCATGAAGATCTTTTTTGTACAGGTTTTCTGTGTATTCTTGCTACCTCTACTTAATATCTTCTGCTTCTGTTAGGTTCATACAATTTCTGCTCTTTATTTTGCCCATTTTTGCATGAAGTATTCCCTTGGTATCTCTAATTTTCTCGAAGAGATCTCTAGTCTTTCCCATTCTATTGTTTTCCTCTGTTTCTTTTCATTGATCATTGAGGAAGACTTTCTTATCTCTCCTCACTATTCTTTCAAACTCTGCATTCAAATGGGTATATCTTTCCTTTTCTCCTTTGCTATTGGCTTCTCTTCTTTTCACAGCTATTTGTAAGGCCTCCTCAGACAGCCATTTTGCTTTTTTGCATTTCTTTTTCTTGTGGATGGTCTTGATCCCTGTCTCCTGTACAATGTCACGAATGTCCATAGTTCATCAGGCACTCTGTCTATCAGATCTAGTCCCTTAAATCTATTTCTCACTTCCACTGTATAATTGTTAGGGATTGATTTAGGTCATATCTGAATGGTCTAGCAATTTTCCCTACTTTCTTCAATTTAAGTCTGAATTTGGCAATAAGGAGTTCATGATCTGAGCCACAGTCAACTCCTGGTCTTTTTTTTTTTTTTGAATGTATAGAGATTCTCTATATTTGGCTGCAAAGAATATAATTGATTTCAGTGTTGACCATCTGGTGATGTCCATGTATAGAGTCTTCTCTTGTGTTGTTGGAAGAGGGTGTTTGCTATGACCATTGCTTTCTCTTGGCAGAACTCTATTAGACTTTGCCCTACTTCATTCTGTACTCCCAGGCTAAATTTGCCTGTTATTCCAGGTGTTTCTTGAGTTACTTACTTTTGCATTCCAGTTCTCTATAGTAAAAAGGACATATTTGGGGTTTTATAGGTCTAGAAGGTTTTATAGGTCTTCATAGAACCATTTAACTTCAGTTTCTTCGGCATTACTGGTCAGAGCATAGACTTGTATTACCATGATATTGAATGTTTTGCTTTGGAAACAAACAGAGACCATTCTATCATTTTTGAAACTGAATCCAGGTACTGCATTTTTGACCCTTTCATTGGCTATAATGGCTACTCCATTTCTTCGAAAGGATTCTTGCCCACAGTAGTAGGTATAATGATCATCTGAGTTAAATTCACCCATTCCAGTCCATTTTAGTTCACTGATTCCTAAATGTCGGTGTTCACTCTTGCTATCTCCTGTTTGATCACTTCCAATTTGCCTTGATTCATGGTTAGTCTTAGGTAAAATATATTGTTGCCACAACTCTGAGCTGAAGAAAAAAGTGTCTTATGTGACTAATACAGGGAATGTGGAAAAAAGAAAAATAAAAAAGAAACAAGAGCATGTTTGCCCTTTTCTCCTCTTCAGGGGCCCCAGACTCCTTATGAACCTACCTAAAAATTAGCTCTCTCATCCCCCTTTTTCATGGACTTAGGAGAATATGGCTGCCAGGGAAAAGGATGTTGCTCTCGTTCTATAGGTGCTTCCTGCTGGCCAGGGCTCAGCCCCTAAATTGTTGAGGCAGCACATTCTCTTTACCCTCATATTGATGGTCTCTGATCCAAGGACCTTATGTAATAGTTGGAGAAAGCTGTGGCACTTGTAGGAGCTTGAATAATAATTTGCAACTTAAAGTTTTTAGACAGTTAGAAACAAGCCCCATTATATAGTTACAGATATAAGGCAAAATAGTCATTAAATCAAGTTAAAACATAATCAAAGTTAAAAGCCACATTAAGTCCATAGTTAAGGTACAAAGTGTTGCACCATTCCATTTTAAGATTGTTAGATGTCATCAGATTAAAAATAGGCAGTCACATAAGATTGCTGTTGGTAAAGGTTTTGCAGAGTTGAAGAAAGTCCTTTTTCTGAAGCTGAGAAACCCACCATGTGAAGCACTCCACTGATGAGGAGGGGTGCACTCTGCAGATCCAAAAATTAGACCGATTATGAAATGCAGTGTAAGAATTAGCCCAGGACAGGAAGGCATTAACTTGAGGGTCAAACAACAGACTGGAGTTTGGAAGTCAGCAGAAGCAAGCCCACATAAGTTATCAGGCCCTTCTGAAAAACAAAAGCATGGAGACTAAAAACATAAAAATGACATCACTTAGTCTCAGTCATGGTGCCACCTTCTAACTCAAATGTGGTGCACATGGGTCAATTCCTGGCCCTTTGAAATTGTGGGAGAAGAAAGAATAACCTAGTAGAAGCCTCTCATACCAGGACAACATAGAGATTGTCCCCCGGATCCCAATATATTTCATCAGGACTTGTGCTCACACAACAGCTTGTCTGAGTCAGTGGCTGGGTCAGGAGTTACCTCCCGGAGTTCTCAAAATGTCTGTTGAAAGGCTCAAAGCTGAGTCACATAGTTAATTCTAAGTCTTCAGGATCTAAGACAATATTTGTGCACAAAAGTGGTCTGCCTTGAAGACATTCAAAAGGAGACAGTCCCTTCTTAGGGGCCATTTGCACCCTCATTAAAGTTCTGGGTACAACTTTAAACCAACCGTCTTGTGTTTCTTGAGTTAGCTTATGCAGATGCCTCTTAATAGCTCTTGATAATGTCATTAGCCTTTCCAACTTTTCCTGAAGATTGGGGTCTCCTGGAACAGTGTAAGTAGTATGCTATTCCTAGACCTTTGAGCACTTTGAGTCACAACAGCTTTAAAGACGGAGCCATTGTTACTCTGAAGGTTCCATGGTAGCTCAAACCTGGGAATAATTTCATGGATTCTACAGGTTGCTGATGAGACCCTTGGGGTTGTGCCATGACTGCCAAGGACATACTTTTCTTTTGAGTAATAAACAGATTAAATTCTGACCCTGTCATCAAGCTTCAAGCAGAAGCCTCTAAAAGAGCAATTTAAAGAGACTTAAAGGCATTTTGAGTCTCTGATGACCATATAAGCTTATCAGTCTTGGTGTGTTGAGTTTCAGTTATAAGTTTATATAAAGGTCTGGCAAGTTCCCCATAACCTGGAATCCAAATGCAGCAATAGCCTGTAATGCTCAAGAATGCTTTAAATTGTCTTAAAGGAATTGGTAGAGAATGGTTTATTATAGGTTTAACTCTAGAAGGTATCCTTCAAATCAATGACTGAAAAATATTTGGCTCATTTAGGAATTTCAGAATATAAAGTATAAGGATTAGGCACCACAGGGTGTAAAGGAACCACAGTCTTATTTATTATTTATAAACCTTGAACTAGTTTACATTTATCATTTGATTTCTTATACCCAAAATAGGAGTATTGCATGGACTGTTACAGAGAATTAACAGGCCTTGTTTATTTAATAATGGGTTTTAACTCTTCCTTAACCTCAGGCTTTAGTTGCTACTGTTTTTGATGTGGAAATAGGTGAGGATCTTTGAGCTTGATAATGACAGGAACAGCATTTTGTGCTCAACCTACAGTTTTTCCATCAGCCAACACTCTAGGATTTATATTTTGTTCAATTAACGGGAGAGAAAAGACGGGTTCCATATTCATGTGTACAGAGGCCTAGATCTTGTTCAGTATATCCCTCCCCAGAAGGGGTGGGGGAGACTTTAACACAATCAGAAATTCATGTGAAAGTAGCACAGAGTCCCAGTTGCAGCTTAAAGGATGACTGAAGTAATAGCATTTGGCTTGTCCAGTCCCATTATGGTAATGGATTGGGAGGAAAGTGGACCAGGGGCTTCACTGAGCACAGAGAAATTTGCCCAGATTTTCAAAAGGAAATCAACTCATTCCCTCCACCCCCCACCCCCCCCACCCCCACACACAGCTATTAATACCCAGGTTTCCTCAGGTGTTATTAGGATGGGAGCTTGTGTGGGGACCCCAGGGCATCTTTAGTCCTGATTGTCTTGAGAGTCTGACCCCTGGGACCTATACTTCTGCGGGCAGACTTTTATCCAGTGTGGTCCTTTGCAGACTGGATATGGAGTTGAGGGTGGTTTAGATGCCCAAGTGCAGTCTCGCTTGAGATATCCCTCCTTTCCACTGTAATAGTAAGTCTGTTCTTGTTCACCTGGGTTCCTCTGGGCATTTTTCTCTTCAGGCTGTTTCAGAGCGGATCTAACAGCCATTGCTGGGGCTTGTCTTTTGTCTGGTTCTTTTCTGTCTCCTGTTTTCCTCCTTGTATTCTCTGCCATAATAAACTGCTTGAACCAGTTGCAACCGGTTGTCTAAAGAATAACTTTGCCATGTACCTGTTTTAGTAACTTAATGGCACATATCTGAAGCAAACTGAGTGAGAAGCCTATCTTGTAAGATCATTCCTCCCTCCCCTGTGCACTTTCAGGATCAATATTAGTGGACTCGTGAAGAGCCTCCCAAAGTCTATCCAGGAATTTATCAGGAACTTCTTCCTGTCTCTGTTCTATGTCAGCCAACTTAGAAAAGCATAGGAGAAAAGGAAAGATATAAGCATCTGAATTCAGAGTTCCAAAGAATAGCAAGAAGAGATAAGAAAGCCTTCCTCAGTGATCAATGCAAAGAAATAGAAAAAAACAACAGAATGGGAAAGACTAGAGATCTCTTCAAGAAAATTAGAGATACCAAGGGAACATTTCATGCAAAGATGGGCTCGATAAAGGAAAAAAATGGTACGGACCTAACAGAAGCAGAAGATATTAAGAAGAGGTGGCAAGAATATACAGAAGAACTGTACAAAAAAAGATCTGCACAACCCAGATAATCACGATGGTGTGATCACTCATCTAGAGCCAGACATTCTGGAATGTGAAGTCAAGTGAGCCTTAGAAAGCATCACTACAAACAAAGCTAGTGGAGGTGAAGGAATTCCAGTTGAGCTATTTCAAATCCTGAAAGATGATGCTGGGAAAGTGTTGCACTCAATATGCCAGCAAATTTGGAAAACTGAGCAGTGGCCACAGGACTGGAAAAGGTCAGTTTTCATTCCAATCCCAAAGAAAGACAATGCCAAAGAATGCTCAAATTACACATAATTGCACTCATCTCACATGCTAGTAAAGTAATGCTCAAAATTCTCCAAGCCAGGCTTCAGCAATACATGAAATCATGAACTTCCTGATATCCAAGCTGGTTTTAGAAAAGGCAGTTAAACCAGAGATCAAATTGCAAACATATGCTGGAACATGGAAAAAGCAAGAGAGTTCCAGAAAAACATCTATTTCTGCTTTATTGACTATGCCAAAACATTTGACTGTGTGGATCACAATAAACTGTGGAAAATTTTGAAATAGATGGGAATACCAGACCACCTGACCTCCCTCTTGAGAAACCTGTATGCAGTTCAGGAAGCAACAGTTAGAACTGGACATGGAACAACAGACTGGTTCCAAATAGGAAAAAGAGTACGTCAAGGCTGTGTATTGTCAACCTGCTTATTTAACTTACATGCAGAGTACATCATGAGAAATGCTGGACTGGAAGAAACAAGCTGGAATCAAGATTGCCGGGAGAATTACCAATAACCTCAGATATGCAGATGACACCACCCTTATGGCAGAAAGTGAAGAGGAACTAAAAAGCCTCTTGATGAAAGTGAAAGTGGAGAGTGAAAAAGTTGGCTTAAAGCTCAACATTCAGAAGACGAAGATCATGGCATCCGGTCCCATCACTTCATGAGAAATAGATGTGGAAACAGTGGAAACAGTGGCAGACTTTATTTTTTTGGGCTCCAAAATCACTGCAGATGTTGACTGCAGCCATGAAATTAAAAGACGCTTACTCCTTGGAAGGAAAGCTATGACCAACCTAGATAGCATATTCAAAAGCAGAGACATTACTTTGCCAACAAAGGTCTGTCTAGTCAAGGCTATGGTTTTTCCTGTGGTCATGTATGGATGTGAGAGTTGGACTGTGAAGAAGGCTGAGTGCCGAAGAACTGATGCTTTTGAACTCTGGTGTTGGAGAAGACTCTAGAGTCCCTTGGACTGCAACGAGATCCAACGAGTCCATTCTGAAGGAGATCAGCCCTGGGATTTCTTTGGAAGGAAAGATGCTAAAGCTGAAACTCCAGTACTTTGGGCACCTCATGCAAAGAGTTGACTCATTGGAAAAATTCTGATGCTGGGAGTGATTGGGGGCAGAAGAAGGGGACGACAGAGAATGAGATGGCTGGATGGCAATGCTGACTCACTGGACGTGAGTCTCAGTGAACTCTGGGAGTTGGTGATGAACAGGTAGGCCTGGCGTGCTGTGATTCATTGGGTCACAAAGAGTCGGACATGACTGAACGACTGAACTGAACTAAACTCAACTTAGAATAGTTTAAACTCTTAGTGCACACTCACTTGAATCCTTCAAGAATACATCTGGCAAAGTGGCTCTGATACCACCTTCCTTTAGCTGTGTTATAGCCCCAATCTGGCTCTGTTGTGGAGACTGCCTGATTCCCAGGAGAAAGGACAGATATTTCATCCTCCCTCTTTCCTGCTGATTTATTACCAAATCATTCATCTTCATCAGATCAGATCAGATCAGATCAGTCACTCAGTCGTGTCCGACTCTTTGCAACCCCATGAATCACAGCACGCCAGGACTCCCTGTCCATCACCAACTCCTGGAGTTCACTGAGACTCACGTCCATCGAGTCAGCAATGCCATCCAGTCATCTCATCCTCTGTCGTCCCCTTCTCCTCCTGTCCCCAACCCTTCCCAGCATCAGAGTCTTTTCCAATGAGTCAACTTTTCACATGAGGTGGCCAAAGTACTGGAGTTTCAGCTTTAGCATCATTCCTTCCAAAGAAATCCCTGGGCTGATCTCCTTCAGAATGGACTGGTTGGATCTCGTTGCAGTCCAAGGGACTCTCAAGAGTCTTCTCGAACACCACAGTTCAAAAGCATCAATTCTTTGGCGCTCAGCCTTCTTCACAGTCCAACTCTCAGGCATTAGCTTTTTCCAAAACTGAGTTTTTGAGTCAGCATCTGTCCTAAGATAGCATTACATTTCTCTAAGTAAGGTTAAGCTCTGGAAATCATACTTATCCCAGTCTCTCAAAGTGCATTTTAAAGTGGGTGGTTCTGGAACTGTTAGTTCCCTTCTGAAAGAGAGAAAAAAGTGGCATCCACAGCTGTGCCTTTTTTCTACCAGAGGCAACCTTACCTTCTCTAGATCAGCGTGGAGATAGACTTTCCTTTGAAGCTTTATTTCTCTGGTCAGACTTAGCCTATCCCCTACTGACACAGGCCCTTCATTGTTCCTGTCAGCCCTCCTTGTTCTACCATTGAGGTAGAACAGAGATGCTCCAAGTGTATACCTGATGGTATCCCAAATTGATTTCCAGTTCCTCACCATTAAGAACTTGGCTTGATTTCCCCCTTTCCTCTAGTGCCACCCAAGGTGGAACAGAGTGGTTTGCTGGAATGTTTCCCAAGCTAGAAGCATTAGATTCTATATTCCATATGCCTGTTCTGACTGCAGTAGAAATGGCGAGTTGTAAAGGGATGAACAACAACAAAACCTAAGATGCTCTTCTCTGTGTTGCCACTCCAGTTTATGTGATGGCAAAAGAGGTGGTAGAGGGTTGACCAGTGAAGAAAAGGTGACTTTTGTCCTTGAGTTACTAGAGTTGTTACTAGAATTACTAGAGTCACAATATTTCCAGTTTATTTCCACAGATTTCACAAAAGAAAATATAGGGAGTTGAGACAGAAGCCACTGGAGAGATTTACCCGATCTGCTATTCTTGTCTTGAGAACCCCATAAACAGTATGAAAAGTCACAAAGATAGGAAACTGAAAAATGACCTCCCCGGTTGGTAGGTGCCCAGTATGCTACTGGAGAACAGTGGAGAAATAATTGCAGAAAGAATTAAGAGATGGAGCCAAAGCAAAAATAACACCTAGTTGTAGATGTGACTTGTGATGGAAGTAAGGTCCAATGTTGTAAAGAACAGTATTGCATAGGAATCTGGAATGTTAGGTCTATGAATCAAGGTAAATTGGTAGCGGTCAAACAGGAGATGGCAAGAATTAGCATTGACATTTTAGGAATCAGTGAGCTAGAATGAACTGGAATGGGTGAAATTAACCCAGATGACAATTATGTCTACTACTGTGGGAAAGAATCCCTAGAAGAAATGGAGTAACCATCATAGTCAACAAAAGAGTTTGAAATGCAGTGCTTGGATGCAATCTCAAAGACGACAGAATGATCTAAGTTAGTTTCCAAGGCAAACCATTCAATGTCACAGTAATGCATGTCTATGTCCCAACCAGTAGTGATGAACAAACTGAAGTTGAACGGTTCTATGAAGATCTACAAGACCTTCTGGAAATAACACCCCCCAAAAGATGTCCTTTTCATTATAGGGGATTGAATGCAAAAGTAGGAATTCAAGAGATACCTGGAGTAACAAGCAAATTTGGCCTTGGAGTATAAAATGAAGCAGGGCAAACGCTAATAGAGTTTTGTCAAGAGAATGCACTGGTCATAGCAAACACCTTCTTTCAACAACACAAGAGAGGACTCTACACATGGACATCACGAAAATCAGATTGATTATATTATTTGCAGCTGAAGATGGAGAAACTCTACACAGTCAGCAAAAATAAGACCAGGAGCTGACTGTGGCTCAGACCATGAACACCTTATTGAAAAATTAAGGCTTAAATTAAAGAAAGTAGGGAAAACCACTTGACAATTCAGATATGACCTAAATCAAATCTCTTACGATTACACAGTGGAAGTGACAAATAGTTTCAAGGGATTCACTCTGATAGAGTGCCCGAGGAACTATGGAGGGAGATTTAAAACATTTATAGGAGGCAGTGATCAAGATAATCAACAATAAAAATAAATTTTAAAAAATGAAAAACCCTTATCTGAGGAGGCCTTAAAATATCTGAGAAAAGAAGAGAAGTTAAAGGTAAAGGAGAAAAGAAAAGGTATACCAATTTGTACACAAAGTTCCAAAGAATGGCACATAAGAAAGCCTTTCCCAGTAATCAGTGCAAAGAAAGAGAGGAAAACAACAGAATGGGAAAGATGAGAAATCTCTTCAAGAAAAGTAGAGATATCAAGGGAGTATTTCTTGCAAAGATAGGTACAATAAAGAACAGAAATAGTATAGGCCTAACAGAAGCAGAAGAGATTAAGAAGAGGTGGCAAGAGTACAGAGAGAACTATATAGAAAAGATCTTACTGACCCAGATAACCACAACGGTGTGATCATTCACCTAGAGCCAGACATCTTGAAATATGAAATCAAGTGGGCCTTATGAAGCATCACTACAGACAAAGCTGTTGGAGATGATGGAATTCCAGTTGAGCTATTTCAAATCCTGAAAGATGATGTTATGAAAGTGCTGCACTTTAATATGACAGAAAATTTGAAAAACTCAGCAGTGGCCACAGGACTAGAAAATGTCAGTTTTCATTCAAATCTCAAAGAAAGGCAATGCCAAAGAATGTTCAAACTACTTCACAATTGCACTCATCTCATACGCTAGCAAAATAATGATCAAAATTCTTCAAACCAGGCTTCAGCAGTTCATGAACCATGAACTTCCAGATGGTCAAGCTGGATTTGGAAAAGGCAGAGCAACCAGAGACCAAATTGCTAACATCCATTGGACAATTGAAAAAGCAAGACATTTCCATAAAAACATCTACTTCTGCTTTATTGCCTTTGACTATGTGGATCACAATAAACTGTGGGAAATTCTTCAAGAGATGGGAATACCAGATCACCTGATCTGCCTCCTGAGAAATCTATAAGCAGGTCAAGAAGCAACAGTTAGAACTGGACATGGAACAACAGACTGGTTCCAAATTGGGAAAGGAGTTCATAAAGGCTGTATATTGTCACCCTGGTTATTTAACCTCTATGCAGAATGCATTATGGGAAATTCCAGGCTGAAAGAATCACAAGCTGGAATCAAGATTGCCAGGAGAAATATCAGTAACTTCAGTTATGCAGATGACAACACCCTTATGGCTGCTGCTGCTGCTAAGTCACTTCAGTCGTGTCTGACTCTGTGTGACCCCATAGACTGCACCCCACCAGGTTCCTTTATCCCTGGGATTCTCTAGGCAAGAATACTTAGTGGGTTGCCATTTCTTTCTCCAGTGCATGCATGCTAAGTCACTTCAGTCGTGTCCAACTCTGTGAGACCTTATGAACAGCAGCCTACCAGTATACTCCATCCACAGTATTCTCCAGGAAAGAATACTGAAATGGGTTGTCATTTCCTTCTTCACCCTTATGGCTGAAAGAGGAAAAGAACTAAGCAGGCTTTTGATGAAAATGAAAGTGGAGAGTGAAAAAATTGGCTTAAAACTCAACATTCAGAAAACTAATATCATGGCTTCCAGTCCCATCACTTCATGGCAAATAGATAAGGAAACAATGGAAACAGTGACGTACTTTTTTTGGCGGGGGGAGGGGCTCCAAAATCACTGCAGATGGTGACTGAGACCATACAATTAAAAGATACTTACTCCTTGGAAGAAAATTTATGACCAACCTAGACAGCATATTAAAAAGAAGAGATATTAGTTTGCTGACAAAGGTCTGTCTAGACAAAGCTATTGGTTTTCCAGTAATCATGTATGGAGGTGAAAGTTGGACTATAAAGAAAGCCGAGCACCGAAGAGTTGATGCTTTTGAAATGTGGTGCTGTAGAAGACATTTGAGAGTCCCTTGGACTGCAAGGAAATCAAACCAGTCCATCCTCAAGGAAATCAGCCCTGAATATTCATTGGAAGGACTGATTATGAAGTTGAAACTCCAATACTTTGGCCACCTGATGTGCAGAACTGACTTATTGGAAAAGACCCTGATGCTGGTAAAGATTGAAGGTGAGAGGAGGAGGGAACGACAGAGGATGAAATGTTTGGACAGCATCACCGACTTGATGGACACAAGTTTGAGTAAGCTCTGGAAGTTGTTGATGGACAGGGAAGCCTGGCGTTCTGCAGTCCATCGGGCCACAAAAGTCAGACACAACTGAGGGATTGAACTGAAGAGCTAGCACTATCAAAGAAAAAGCCCACTGTACTTCTCCTGTGGCCAAATATTGGGATTCCCAACCTATGTTCTTAGAAACCTCATGCTTGTTAGCAGTGCTTCCATCCATATAGTTTGGAGGCACAGCCATGAGAAGGACTAGCTTTTAGAGCTCTGGCCCTGTATGGAAGCAGCCAAGAGAGAGATGCTTCTGGAGCTAAAGATAGAAGATTTTTGTTAAGGAAATATATATTCTTAAGCAAGATATATCATTGGTATATAGTTGTTTGTACAGAGCTTAAGGAAAAACATAGCCTTTGAGCAAGATGAGTTGTTTTGTTGTGAAATCATTAGATCTGGGCTTAAAGAAAATTAGTGTTAGGTAAAATAGATTGTTGCCATAACAACTTAGAGTTTAAGAAAAAAGAGTCTTATGTGACTAAGAAATGTAGAAAAAAAAAAATATATATATACATATACATATATATCCCTTTCTCCTCCTCGAGGGCCCTGGACTCCTTAGCAACACATCTAAGAATTAGCTCTCTCATTTGTATTCGAGTTTTGGCTTATATTGTTGCTAAACTTTGGGTTGCTTTTAGATGACTAGTTACTGTTTTAAACTAGAGTTATGTCTTAGAACTTTTAGCCTAACATTAAAAAGATTAAAGTTAGAATTGGGTGTATTTTATTGTGACAGCCAATATCAGAAAAGTCCCTCCATAACATTGCAAAACCCTCCAGAGCTGACATATTTCTTCTCTTATTATTCACCTTAAGCATATATTGCAAAATAATAATGAAAGATCTAAAGGTACCCTTAGATGACACTAATAACTGCATTCTTAATCTAGTAGACTTTTGTTTTGTAGATTATTCTACATGATACAGATTTTATGAGTTAATTTTGCTGCTGCTGCTAAGTTGCTTCAGTCATGTCTGACTCTGTGTGACCCCATAGACTGCAGCTCACCAGGCTCCCCCGTCCCTGGGATTCTCCAGGCAAGAACACTGGAGTGGGTTGCCATTTCCTTCTCCAGTGCATAAAAGTGAAAAGTGAAAGTGAAGTCGCTCAGTTGTGTCTGACTCTTAGCGACCCCATGGACTACAGCCCACCAGGCTCCTCCATCCATGGGATTTTCCAGGCAAGAGTACTGGAGTGGGGTGCCATTGCTTTGCTTAATATCAGTTAGGCTACTTAAGAAAGTCTTTGCAAAATATTTCAAATATCTTTTAATCACCATTTAATTTTTTTTTTAAATATCAAGGTGATCAAAAGCAGTACATAGTAACAAACAGACCAATCAGCATATACAGTGAAATAATAATAAGCCAATTTGAATAATCACATCTGCAGTATATTAATTAATTTAACAATAACGTACAATTCAGATTCTATGAATGTGATAGAAACACATGCCCAGTTCTACCTACTTTATCCAATTCATTATTTTTGCTTCAGAATGGAAAGCAGGACATGGTTTATAGGTATTAAGAATCATACCAAACAGGTAAAATTTTAAATCCCTGAAAGAAATTTCTCATTAAACTGTAAAAAAGAAATCTTTCTCTGATTGTCACAATGCCATTGAGAAAGTGCAGGGTTTTTTGTTTGTTTGTTTGTTTTTCTTTTTCCTTGCGAACTAGCTCTCTACTTACATTCCTCCATTTTGCAAAGAATTGGAAGCAAGTTAAATCAGTTCAGTTCAGTTCATTCACTCAGTCATGTCCAACTCTTTGCAACCCCATGAATTGCAGCATACCAGGCCTCCCTGTCCTTCACCAACTCCTGCAGTTCACCCAAACTCATGTGCATCTAGTCAGTGATGCCATCCAGCCATCTCATCCTCTGTTGTCCTCTTCTCCTCCTGCCCCCAATCCTTCCCAGCATCACTTTTCCAATGAGTCAACTCTTCGCATGAGGTGGCCAAAGTACTGGAGTTTCAGCCTCAGCATCAGTCCTTTCAATGAACACCCAGGACTGGTCTCCTTTAGGATGAACTGGTTGGATCTACTTGCAGTCCAAGGGACTCTCAAGAGTCTTCTCCAACACCACAGTTCAAAAGCAGCAATTCTTTGGCACTCAGCTTTCTTCATAGTCCAACCCTCACATCCATACATGACCACTGGAAAAACCATAGCCTTGACTAGACGGAGACTTGTTGGCAAAGTAATGTCTCTGCTTTTGAATATACTATCTAGGTTGGTCATAACTTTCCTTCCAAGGAGTGTCTTTTAATTTCATGGCTGCAGTCACCATCTGCAGTGATTTTGGAGCCCAGAAAAATAAAGTCTGACACTCTTTCCACTGTTTACCCATTTATTTCTCATGAAGTGATGGCACCAGATGCCATGATCTTCGTTTTCTGAATGTTGAGCTTTAAGCCAACTTTTTCACTCTCTACTTTCACTTTCATCAAAAGGCGTTTTAGTTCCTCTTCATTTTCTGCCATAAGGGTGGTGTCATCTGCATAGCTGAGGTATTGATATTTCTCCCTGAAATCTTGATTCCAGCTTGTGTTTCTTCCAGCCCAGTGCTTCTCATGATGTACTCTAAATATAAATTAAATAAGCAGGGTGACAATACACAGCCTTGATGTGCTCCTTTTCCTAGAGGAGTACATCTATTGATGTACTTCTATTCCTAGAACCAGTCTGTTGTTCCATGTCCAGTTCTACCTGTTGCTTCCTGACCTGCATACAGATTTCTCAAGAGGCAGGTCAGGTGGTCTGGTATTTCCATCTCTTTACGAATTTTCCACAGTTTATTGTGATCCACACAGTCAAAGGCTTTGGCATAGTCAATAAAACTGGTTTTAGAAAAGGCAGAGGAACCAGAGATCAAATTGGCAACATCCCCTGGATCATGGGAAAAGCAAGAGAATTCCAGAAAAACATCTATTTCTGCTTTATTGACTATGCCAAAGAAAGTTAAATAAATGCAATTAATTAAGAATAATAACGAATATGAATATATATATATACATATATATATATCTGT
>NW_011494029.1:653896-659671 GCF_000754665.1 Bison bison bison | reverse complement strand
TATATATATATAAAAACAGTGAATTGGAGCATGAAGGTAAAATATGTAAGTTAAGACCAGAGAACTAAATATCAATAAAGAATGTATGTCATTAGATTTTCTACATTTATCAAGAATTACTACAAATTGATCTCAGACTTCCCAAGTTATAGAGAAAACAAACTGTTGTAAACTTTGTATGTTCCATAAGGCAAAATTTTACCAGTTACTAAATGAAACAAATAACTGATAAGCAATCACTTAAACTACTTTTCCTTCCCTGGTGGAACAGTAGATAAGAATCCACCTACAAATGCAGAGACACAGATTCTGTCTCTCATCCAAGAAGATTTCACATGCCACAGAGCAAATAAGCCCACGTGCCACAACTACTGAGCCTATGCTCTAGGGCCCATTAGCTACAGTTACTGAAGCCCACGTGCTTAGACACTGTGCTGCACAACAAGAGAAGCTACTGTGAAGAGAAGCCAGCACACCACAAAGAAGAGGAGGCCCTGCTCATTGCAACTAGAGAAATCCCAAGCACACCAACAAAGACCCAGCACAGCCAATAATAAATAAATTAATTAAATAAAAATTATTTATTTTCTCCTCTTGAAGCACTCTGCTTATATTTGCTTTCATATGGTAAAGTATGGAAAGATAAAATGACTTTTTTTTTTTTTTAAATCTATGTATCCTTTAAGAAAACCTTCAGTCTCAAAAGCAAAGTTGCAGTGTGTTCATGTAGACTTCAGGTAAAGAACTATGACATCAATTAACCTATTTCTAGTCTTGCAAGAATTGAAGAGAATTTAAAATACCGTTATTTTGTAATAAGGAAGGAACTTTGTATTCTAGTATAATTTAATCACCAAAGGGATATTGCCTATAAGCTTAAATTATACATAATGGCCTTATCTCTGGGAACCCTGCCTCCCAGATAATGACTGTTAAGCTAAAAATACCTTTGTTTAGTTTATAGGGAACATTCTGATCACACCCACCTATGAATGACTGCAGGAAGGAATTAACATATTTCCTCTGAGTGCTGACTGGAACTAGGAAATTTCCGACTTTATTCCTTCTCTATTCGTATAAAAGAAGCCTGAATTCTAGCTCAGGCAAGATTATTCTTTGGGACACTAGTACACCATCTTATTGATCTAATGGCTTTGCAAATTAAGTTGCCCTTCCTACCAGTGATAACGTGTCTCTCAATTTATTGGCTTGTACACTGAGCAGTAAAACTTTAGATTTGGTAACAGTTTCATGAGGGACAAAATTTTTTTTTTTTTTATCACATAGTGTATAAAATCTAATAATACTCAGCAGGTGACAGAAGCAATGCACTGGAAAATAAAGACTACATAACATTACCAGGGCACTATACTTGTGACTCAAAATTCTTGAAGCTCTTTTGTTTAGATTTTGTGGCCATGTATAGGAAGAAGAAAAAGAAATAACAAGCCTACATACTGTTTGTGGTAAGTGCAATTTTCTCGGCATCTTTCCCTTTATTTCCCTTCAATACTGTCATACTTAGTTATTAGGCATGTAACAGTCCCAGCAGAGACACTGAATTGAAAGGAACACTTACTTTCAAAGTCATAGAATCTGAACTCTAGTTTTCACTTTGTCTTTTTCTTTAATCTCTTTTGACTCATTTTACTCACCTTTAAAACAGAAAGCAGTGCTAAGTTCACAGTGCAGATCTACCTTCCAATAATATTACTTAAGGTGAATGACTTAATCTCTGCTTTTCTTTAATTATTTGTCTGTAAATAGGATATACCCCCAAACCTTATAGAACTTTTGTGAGAATTGAGTGAGCTAAAATGTCTAGAAAACTTACCAGCATGCCAGATACATAGTGTTTATTTGATGAATATTATTTTCTTTCTTTTCATCTTTGCATTCTTCCCTTTATAGTTTCCTCAAACTCTAAAATGTGTATATATTAAGAAACAACAGATGAAAACCAATGCCACACCTTTTCTATCCCACATGGTTTAGAAAATGGGATCATATTCTTTTTAGTTTTCAAGTTAAATTACACCATGGTTCCATTAGATTATTTATGGCAATGTTGTTTTTCCTTCCTTTGGAAGCCCTGGTCCCAAGATAAGATTTTGAGCACTGGGAATTAACTTGGTTCTAGATCGTCAAATAAGAAAAAAAGATAAGGAAAGAAAAGAAAAGGAAATTTTATGCATCAAATTCACCAAATCCTGTGTTTCTATTGTGGTGCCATGACAAACACGGCAACTTACTAAATGGGATTGTCCAAAGTAAAAGTTCTCTTGATATAAGTTTCAGTATATGTGTATAATAGTGAAGGAGCAGCGGGAGGGAGCCCTTCATCCTCATGGTTATGTTAAATGGTGGCTATCTTCTATACTAGTCTGTGTGTAGACCTAGATGTTCCCATATATTAATGTGTCTACTTGTTAGACTGTGTAATCCAAAACACATATGCATTTTATTTTCCCAAGGAAAAGCAAGACTGACTGAGTTACAGAGAAATTTAAAAACAATAAATTGGACCTGTTTCTTTATAAGACGAAGATTCATCTCTTTTTCTCATCACTGTTTGCTTGATTGGTCTAAGTCTCAGGGACTTGCCCCTGAAGTTGGAGCTCTATGACCGTTACCTATATTAGCAGCAACACAGGATGGAGTGGAGTGGGCAAAAAAGGGCAGATTGAAAAATCCTCCTTGCTCTTCTTCATAATCTGTTAACCACGGGGAATCTTCCCAGACTCATCTGGTCCTTAAAGCTAGGCTTTATCAGGTCTGATATATTCTACCTTAGCATGTATAGGAATAGAAAACCCCCTTGTCTTGTCACCATGGCTCTCAACAGATAATCACAAAATGATTCAGTCTGATTTGTTATGACTGTTCAAAGAGGTGAGCTATACATTTCATCAGTTTGTTCAACATATTCTAGTGGCTATGTCTGTCGTGACAGCCATAAAAACCTAGATCAAAAAGGGGCTGATTTCATACTCACTGACACAACTGAAAGAAAATTTTTTCTTGTATTCTCATTCTCTCTGAACTCCTGTTTTCCAGGTTCCATCCAATTCTAATTCAATGTTCTCCATTTAATAAATCCTTTGGAGAAAGGGAATTCTTTGGCTCTAATGAATGTACTGATATTGGTTTTCCAAGAAAAATTAAGGTAGTCAGACTTTATATGCATAGTGATAATTGCTCCCCACACTGTCTTGGCAGCAAGGAGCGGAGCTGTTGGGAATAGCAAATACTGAAGTGTTATGCAAGAGTTCATTACTCTCCTCTGTTCCTCTGCTTGATGGCTCCCAACACAGTGATGGGCTACAAAATGCACCTATGAGAGAATCTTAATGCCATTTAAGGATATGTCACAAGGCAAGTTGCAGAAAAGAAAGAAAATATAATGTAGAAGTAAAGAAGCAGAAATAGAAGTAAAACAATAAATATCATGGAACATAGGTGTGGAGCCACAGGAATTGCCTCAGGTGTCAAAAAGTACTCCCTTATGAGAAGCCAAATTGACAGCTGATTTATTTTCCTAAATCATTTAATTTTGTTATAATATTTTCTTCTCTACCACATCATCACTCTGTTGTCCTCAGCTCCTGTTAAGTGGGTTCTTTTCTTCCTTTGAAAATAGATAAAATTGAGAGTTCAGAGCAAGAAGAATACTTTCTAAGACTTCATAAGAAATGATGGAATAGCCACTACTCCAGCCATATGTAAATTAAATAATTAATATGAATGCAAGACTCTATGTTATACTATTGTACATTCATTAACAATCGTGGAAGGCAGCTTAAAAGCTGGAGTAGTACAAAGTCAAAACATAAAACACTTTTCCTGGTGAAATAAACTCTTGAGCTTGGATCAAACTGCCAGGGAGATTTAAGGGAACTTGAGAGGTTTAAAACTTGTCAAACAATACATTATTCTAACCTATATTATTTAAATCATAAGTGAAATTTTGAAGTCAGATAAAGCATGATTGGGGGAAGAAAACAGTCACTGAATATTTAGTATTTGTTTGGCACTTTTGAACAAACTATTCATTGGTCCAAGTACCAATCATTTGAAATGCAACTCTCACCATTAAATAAGATATAAGGAAATTGAGATTTCCAGATTTAAGCAAACTTACCCAAGATCGTACAAAGAAGAGCAAAGGCAGGATTGAAATCCTGTTCTGACTCCAGAGTCTCATGCTGTTGCCGCCTCAGCTAGCCAGGATAGTGAGAGAAGTAGAACTTACTTCTCTGTATAGCTTTTGACATAGATCACCTGTCGTCTGTACCAATTATTTGGCATCTAGAACTTACGGTTTTTACCCAGACTTTGTTTTACAGATGTTTGTCTTGTTTCCTGTGGGTTGCTAGCTCAAAACTACTTTAAACATCCAATTTGACCACTAACTAACTATATGATCTTACCTTCTTTAAGGCTCATTTTAATCATCTTTAAAATAATTAATGAAAGTTAATGATAATAGTTAATGAGAGTACCTAATTCATTTGGGTGTTAATGAGTTAATATCACAAAGAACTAGAATAATACTTGACACCAATTTAACTCTCCGTAAACTTAGCTAAAATTTACACCTTTATCGTTTATCCCCATATCACCAATTAGCATAAATTACCTCAAAGCTGCAAATAATGATAAAACATACTATTTAAGACAAGGCTTCCCTTGTTATTTGATACTTGACCTTGAAAAATCATACAATTTTTCTGAAATCTAGCTTCAAATCTAAACAAATGGTGATAATCATAATCCCCACACAGAGTCGTGTCTGACTCTGTGTAACCCCATGCATTGTAGCCTGCCAGGCTCCTCTGTCCATGGGGATTCTCCAGGCAAGAATACTGGAGTAAGTTGCCATGCCTTCCTCCAGATCTTTCCAACCCAAGGATTGAACCCAGGTCACTCACATTGCAGGTGAATTCTTTACCATCTGAACCACCAGGGAAACCTCAAGGATTATTGCCATGAGTTAGCATATGTGAAGAAATCAGTGCTTAGTGGGAAGCTCGTACTGATACATAATTGTAGCTCGGAATGATTTTGCTTGTTCTTCCTTTGATCTTTAAATATATTTTATGCTATATAAAGCATTATATTTGATTTTCTATATTATAGCACCTCAAAATGTGTCAATTTTAACATCTGTCACAAAAGGAGATTGTTTGATTTTTGTCTGCCTCATTAAATTCATACTTCCTTGAGGGTAAAAGCTGTGATATGTTTATCTTTGACTTACTGGTGCTTAGTACAGTGATGGTATATAGTAGGTGTGAGGAATTAAATAAGTATAAGATATCTGAATGTTTTTCAAGTTTAAGAAAGAAGGAATAAAATAGAGAGATGAAAAAAGATGAGAGAAAATGAAAGGAAAGGGGAGGAAGAAGGAGAAAAACAAAGTGAAGAAGAGAGAAAAACAAAAATAACTACATCAATAAGAAAATCCTATTGACTCATAGTCTAGTAACAATTCTTTGAGGTGGAAAACTATGTCATGCCATTTAAAAGTTTCATGCACAGTAACTAATAATTAGAATTTCAAATTATTATTTTTTAGAGTATGGGCAGCAAAACTTGGTTTTATTCATATTATCTCATTTAGAATTTTCTTATTCTTTAAAAATCTTTCCACAACACATATAGAAATTAGTTACCTTCATCTTACAACTGGTAGCTCAGCTTGTCACCAGTCCAGGTTCAATGCAGGGTACAGGAAGCTTGGGGCTGGTGCACTGGGATGACCCAGAGGGATGG
>NW_011494029.1:650183-653796 GCF_000754665.1 Bison bison bison | reverse complement strand
TGTAAAGTAATTAGCCTCTAATTAAAATAAATAAATTAAAAAAAAAAAAAAAGAATCGACTTGCAATTCAGGAGACCCCAGTTTAATTCCTGGGTCAGGAACATCCTCTGGAGAAGGGATAGGCTACTGACTTCAGTATTCTTGGGCTTCCCTTGTGGCTCAGCTGGTAAAGAATCCACCTGCAATGTGGGAGGCCTGAGTTCAATCCTTTGTTTAGAAGGAAATGGCTACTCATTCCAGTACTCTGGCCTGAATAATCCCATGGACTGTATAGTTCATGGGGTCA
The DNA here is from genome assembly GCF_000754665.1 of Bison bison bison. NCBI lineage: Eukaryota > Metazoa > Chordata > Mammalia > Artiodactyla > Bovidae > Bison > Bison bison. The sequence continues at coordinate 653,510 of NW_011494029.1, read as the reverse complement.
CAAAGAGTTGGGTATGATTAAACAGCTTTCACTTCACTTATACCTGAGGAGTCTCTCCTTAAAAGCAAACAACATAGTTGCCTTTGTCATGGCTGTGTCCCTGACATAGTGTTTATTTCAAAATACTTACCTTTGAAGTGAATAAAGAAAGTGTGAATAGATTGAAAGCAAATGGAAGACTTTGATTTTTTCATTGAACTCAATTTGTGGCACACAAAGAATGATGAGTTTAGGTAGCAGGAGAGACAAATCTGTTGAATGGTGGTTTTTTTTTCCCCTTTATAGTGAGATTTAAGAAATTTCATTTCACAAATATTTATGCAGTACTTACTGTGCATTTGCATATTCATACCTGGATACAAAAGGTACTTTTTCTTTCTACCTTCAATGTACTCACAGCCTAAGATATTTGTTGAAGTAAATAAATTGTTTTTGGATAAGTAAATAGTTTAGAAATCCCCCTAGGGGATTAAAGATAGAAAGGGAATTTTAAGGGAGCTTGGAAGACTTGTAAACAGTAATGACATTTCAAGAAAAAAAAAAATTATTCAGTATCCTAGCCACATTCTACAGTACCTTGAATGAAGACTAGCTGCCTCCATGCGCCAGACACACTCATGCCACAAACCCTTGTAGTTAAAATATCAGACAATAGATATGGGGTCTGAATCTTGTTACTTGAAGTCAGAAAGTAAATAGTCTTTGAAGGGTAGCATTTCTGCATGTAGCCAAGACAGAAACTAGGTGAAAAGGGACACTTTACTGAATCCTGAGATGAATTACCACATTTTAGTAAATACTACCACCCTTTTGCCAATATATGGATAATTTAAATAACACCATGAAAGTCCCAGTTTATCCATATAGGGCAAAAGGTGAAAGTAAATGTGGAAGAAGGTGGTCTTCTCCCCTCCCTACTCTTTTTCTGATTATTAAAAATACGGCCCTCTATTCTTAGGGCTGGAGAAGGCAATGGCACCCAACTCCAGTACTCTTGCCTGGAAAATCCCATGGATGGAGGAGCCTGGTAGGCTGTAGTCCATGGGGTCGCTAAGAGTCGGGCACGACTGAGCGACTTCCCTTTCACTTTTCACTTTCATGCATTGGAGAAGGAAATGGCAACCCACTCCAGTGTTCTTGCCTGGAGAATCCCAGGGACAGGGGAGCCTGGTGGGCTTCTGTCTAAGGGATTGCACAGAGTCAGACATGACTGAAGTGACTAAAAAAGAAAAAAAAAGAAAAATTCTTAGGGCTGCTGGGCTCCCTTGCCAGCTCGACTGTATCTCTCACAAGTGCCCTATGCTAATAAACTTACTCTTCATCTTCAGCTTTGCTTCATATTCAATTGCTTCTGTGATAAGACAGAAGAACCCAAGCTTCAGTAAGTCCTGACATCAAGTGCATCTTTTTAATTAAAACAAACAAACAAAAAAAAAGAGTGAATTTGAATCGCATGATCTAAGGTGCAGTTAGATTTAAGTCCCAGCCTGTGGGTTCAAGTCCCAATCTGAGTTGTGGCTAGCTTCAAGTACCATGCAAGGAAAGATATATATATATAAACCTAAAACTGCATGAGGTTTAACGTTACTAAAGGAGGATTTGCTATACAATTTATGTGCTATAAGCATTGTGAAAAAGTTTTCCAGTAAAAGGGATGTCTGAAATGTAAGTAACAAGATGGCAGAAAAAGAGTATTTAGGTATAGAAGGGTACAGAAGAAATGTGTATATTATATGTGAAGTGGATCACCAGTCCAGGTTTGATGCATGAGACACAGTGCTCAGGGCTGGTGCACTGGGATGACCCCGGGGGATGGGATGGGGAGGGAAGTGTGAGGGGGATTCTGGATGAGGAATGCATGTGTGCCCGTGGCTGATTCATGTCGATGTATAGCAAAAACCACTACAATAGTGTAAATTAATTAGCCTCCAATTAAAATAAATAGATTATTATTTTTTTAAGTATGATTGGGAATTTATCATCAGTTTGGTATTTAGTTCAGTTCAGTTCAGTTCAGTCACTCAGTCGTGTCCGACTCTTTGTGACCCATGAATCGCAGCACGCCAGGCTTCCCTGTCCATCACCAACTCCCAGAGTTCACTCAAACTCACGTCCATTGAGTCGGTGATGACATCTAGCCATCTCATCCTCTGTCATCCCCTTTTCCTTCTGCCCCCAATCTCTCCCAGCATCAGAGTCTTTTCCAATGAGTCAATTCTTTGCATGAGGTGGCCAAAGTACTGGAGTTTCAGCTTTAGCATCATTCCTTCCAAAGAACACCCTGGCATGTAGATCCAAAGGAACAAACTATTAAGCAGTGAGGCTGGAGAGAAACAATAACTTGAGCTTGAAGTCCTCTAAGTGATGAATAAATCAGGATATGGAAATGTACAATTAGATACATGATTTTGTTACCAAAGTAGTCAAATAGACCTGCGGCAGCCTGGGCAGAGCCCCCCCCTGTCTTTACCAGGGAGATTTTTTTGTGAAATCTGATTTGCACAGGCAATAATGAAATAAATGCTGAGACTGGAACAGCACTAACTTTATTCAATGGCCAAAGAAAGGGGAAGTGGGAATCTAGTTTGCAAATAAACTTCTCAACCCAGTTCACTGAAAATACCAACTGTATCCTACAGATGGCTGATGCTGAATCATTCCTATTCCCCACAAATGTGACTTTCCCAACAAAGCCTTTTTCACAAAAATATTGACTCAATATAATTCATTAAACTTCTTCTCAAACTTCTCTATCATGAAACATAGCAATTCAAAAGCAATTTCAAATTCACAGTAAACTAATAACGTCATTAAAAATTTCTCATACATACTGTTCTCTGAAATTGTCTGTGCCATTCCAACAAAGATTTTAATTTCTGAATGTTTAAATAATATTCTAAAATGTAAAGCACAGAATTTTTAGAAAACTATGAATTTTGAACATAGCCATTCTCCACTGATTATTAAATATTATATTAATGCAGTCATTGTTCACACAACACTACTTAAAAGAATGTCCACTTATTTAAAAAGTGATCTATAATGACATTAATAAGTCAAAAATAAGCATCATAATATTAAAACTTTGCTAAATAAGAACTTAACAGAATTTAAAAAACCTCTATATTATAAAATAATAACAGCAAAAGTGAGTTCTAAGATAGATACCCAAAATGGTTTCTGAGGATGTTCAGTTCAGTTCAGTTCAGCATTAGCATCATTCCTTCCAGAGAAATCCCAGGGCTGATCTCCTTCAGAATGGACTGGTTGGAACTCCTTGCAGTCCAAGTGACTCTCAAGAGTCTTCTCCAACACCACAGTTCAAAA
>NW_011494029.1:649417-650071 GCF_000754665.1 Bison bison bison | reverse complement strand
CTCTGCTTTTCAATATGCTATCTAGGTTGGTCATAACTTTCCTTCCAAGGAGTAAGTGTCTTTTAATTTCATGGCTGCAGTTACCATCTGTAGTGATTTTGGAGCCCCCAAAAAAATAGTCTGGCACTGTTTCCACTGTTTCCCCATCTATTTGCCATGAAGTGATGGGACCAGATGCCATGATCTTCGTTTTCTGGATGTTGAGCTTTAAGCCAACTTTTTCACTCTCTACTTTCACTTTCATCAAGAAGCTTTTTAGTTCCTCTTCACTTTCTGCCATAAGGGTGGTGTCATCTGCATATCTGAGGCTATTGATATTTCTCCCAGAAATCTTGATTCCAGCTTGTGCTTCTTCCAGTCCAGCTTTTCTCATGATGTACTCTGCATATAAGTTAAATAAGCAGGGTGATAATATACAGCCTTGATGTACTCCTTTTCCTATTTGGAACCAGTCTGTTGTTCCATGTCCACTTCTAACTGTTGCTTCCTGACCTGCATACAGATTTCTCAAAAGGCAGGTCAGGTGATCTGGTATTCCCATCTCTTTCAGAATTTTCCACAGTTTATTGTGATCCACACAGTCAAAGGCTTTGACACAGTCAATAAAGCAGAAATAGATGTTTTTCTGGAACTCTCTTGCTTTTTTCCATGATC
>NW_011494029.1:644386-649317 GCF_000754665.1 Bison bison bison | reverse complement strand
TTGAGCATTACTTTACTAGCATGTGAGATGAGTGCACTTGTGCGGTAGTTTGAGCATTCTTTGGCATTGCCTTTCTTTGGGATTGGAATGAAAACTGACCTTTTCCAGTCCTGTGGCCACTGTTGAGTTTTCCAAATTTGCAGGCATATTGAGTGTAGCACTTTCATAGCATCATCTTTCAGGATTTGAAATAGCTCAACTGGAATTCCATCACCTCCACTAGCTTTGTCCGTAGTGATGCTTTCTAACGCCCACTTGACTTCACATTCCAGGATGTCTGGCTCTAGATGAGTGATCACACCACCATGATTATCTCGGTCGTGCAGATCTTATTTGTTCAGTTCTTCTGTGTATTCTTGCCAGCTCTTCTTGGTATCTTCTGCTTCTGTTAGATCCATACCATTTCTGTCCTTTATTGAGCCCATCTTTGCATGAAACGTTCCCTTGATATCTCTAATTTTCTTGAAGAGATCTCTAATCTTTCCCATTCTGTTGTTTTCCTGGATGTTAATACAATTTAAAGTCAAAGAATATAACCTTTGACAAATGTCTTAATTTTGCACAGCATCAGGCACATTATAGGGCTTGCTGTGTTCCTGTTCTTTCTCCCATTTCATTCCTAATATATGCAGAGTGTTTTTTTTAAGATTTTATTTAATTAGTAGAGTTTTTAGATTAATAGTAAAGTTTAGAGGGAAGTACAGAGATTTCCCATGTATCTTTCTGTCCCTACACATGTGTAGACTCCCCCATTATCAACATCCCCCACTAGGGAAGTATATTTGTTATAAATAATGAACCTATGTGACACATTGTTATCATCCATAAAGTCCATTGTTTACATTAAGCTTCACTCTTGGTGTTATACATTCTGTAGGTTTGGGAAAATGTGCATACCATTATAGCATCGTGCAGACTACATATGCTGCTAAGTCGCTTCAGTCATGTCCAACTCTGTGCAACCTCATAAATGGAAGCCTAGCAGGCTCCCCCATCCCTGGGATTCTCCAGGCAAGAGTACTGGAGTGGGTTGCCATTTCCTTCTCCAAGACTACATATATTTACTTAAAAAAAAAAAAAAAAAAACTTTTAATGTGTTGGTTTAAAATTCCTCTCTGTCTTCTATGTATCCCTAAGTGTGAGTATATATAATTGTCCACTCTCACATAAAATATTGCCTCAAAACTAAGTAGTTTAAAACAATAATAAATATTTATTATGACACAATTTCTGTGGATCAGGTATTCTGAAACAGCTTAGCTGGATGGTCTGGCTTCTGATCTCTCACAAAATTTTACTAAAGATGTGGGTTGCATCTTTGGTCAACTGAAGCCTGAAACACAGTTATTAAGGATTTGTTTTCAAGGTAGTACATTTACATGGCTGGAAAATCAGTGCTGGTTTTTGATAGGAAGCTCCATTCAATCTCATGTGAGTTTCTCCACACAGATGCTTTGCACAGAGACAAAAATCCAAAGCCAAAACAGACTTTGCAAAGCCCTTTATAGGATTGCCTCAGAAGTCACATGCCATCATTTTTGCAATATCCTATTGATGATACAAGCTAGCCATAATTGGCTACAGGAAGAAACTATGTAGGGACTTGAATAAAGAAGGAAATTTTATGGGAACAATTTTAGAGACTGGCCCTCTCTCTCTCTCTTCCTCTTTCTTGGTCTCTCACTCTCATTTATCCATTTATCTATCAATCTATCATCTCTCCACATCAATGTTGTTCAGTGGCCAAGTCATGTCCAACTCTTCGTGACCCCATGGATTATAGCATGCCAAGGCTTCCCTGTCCCTCACCATCTCCCGGAGTTTGCCCAAGTTTATGTCCATTGCATTGGTGATGCCATCCAACCATCTCATCCTCCATTGCCCTCTTCTCCTTCTGCCTTCAATCTTTCCAAGCAACAGGGTCTTTTCCAATGAGTAGGCTGTTCACATCAGGTGACCAAAGTATTGGAGCTTCAGCTTCAGCATCAGTTCTTCCAGTGAGTATTCAAGGTTGATTTTCTTTAAGATTAACTGGTTTGTTCTCCTTGCTGTCCAGGGGACTCTCTCTCAAGAGTCTTCTTCAGTACCACAGCTTGAAGGCCTCAATTCTTTGGCACACTTTCTTCTTTATGGTTCAGCTCTCACAACCATATGTGACTATTTGAAAGACCATAGACTTGGCTATACAAACCTCTGTTAGCAAAGTGCTGTCTTTGCTTTTTAACACACTGTCTATGTTTGCCATAGTTTTCTTTCCAAAAAGCAAGTGTCTTCTAATTTCATGGCTACAGTAATCATCAGCAGTGATTTTAGAGCCCAAGAAGAGAAAATCTGTCACTGCTTTCACCTTTTCCCTTATTTGCCATAAAGTGATGGGACCAGATGCCATGATCTTATTTTTTTTTCTTTTAATATTTAGTCTTTTAAGCTAGGATTTTCACTCTCCTCCTTCACCCTCATCAAAAGGTTCTTTAGTTCCTCTTTGCTTTCTGCCATTAAAGTGGTATCATCTGTATATCTGAGGTTGCTGATATTTCTCCCAGAAATTGTGATTCCATCTGTAACTCATCCAGCCTGGCATTTCTTATGATGTGTTCTCCATATAAGTTAAAGAGTAAACAGCCTTGACATACTCCTTTCTCAATCCTGAACCACTCAGTTGTTCCATACAAGGTTCTAATTTTTGCTTCTTGCCAAGCATACAGGTTTCTCAGGAGACAGGTAAGATGGTCCAGAAAAATATCTACCTCTGTTTCATTGACTACACTAAAGCCTTTGACTGTGTGGATCATAATAAAACTGTAGAAAATGCCACAATATTACCTATACACAAACATCCATTCACATGCACACTACTGAAATTATACTTTCTTAAAGTAATGGTGTAGCTATTTGTCTTAATATTTTCTATTTTACTTCATTTTAAATGCTTCTTCTTATCCATTAAATGGATTTCACAACCTGCCAACTTGTTATCATCCCAATTTGAAATATAATTATATGCAGGGTGTTGAAAACAAATTTACCATTGATATTCTGATACCTTACACACATGGCTTTACACAGGTAATGTTGGAAAATCATGCAAAAAAAATCTGCTTTTTCAGTTTAGTTTTAAAGAAAAAAAATGACTGTTCCACCATACAAGTTGTTGAGAGAAAAATCCTTTGACCATCTTATTGCTCTATATTACACCTGAGGACTGATCAGAGAAGACTCTATTTGCCAAAACAAAGAGTATGCTGACAAGATGGAACAAGGAAAAGCTTCCCTCAGGAAAGTAAGACCCATATTGTCCAGGATATACTGGTGATAAATACAGGTCCCATAACTTTGGCCACCTGATGCGAACACTGACTAATTGAAAAAAATCCCTGATGCTGAGAAATATTGAAGGCAAAAGGAGAAGGGGATGACAGGACGAGATGGATGGCCTCACCAACTCAATGGACATGAGTTTAAGCAGACTGTGGGAAATGGTGAAGGACAGGGAAGGCTGGTGTGCTTGGGATCCGCATGGTCACAAAGAGTCAGACATGACTGAGTGACTAAGTGACAACAAAAAATGATTAATCGAACTGGGACAACCAGTCTAAGCTCAGAACCATCCCAGGGGAACTTGAAAGTAGAGTTAACGTCCCCATAACCATTATAGTGGAAGAGAATTTTTGAGAAATAGACAGAGATACTAAGTACTATCTAAAAACAGTTATTAGTCTTTGTTTCTAAAGGGAAATAACTCACACTTGTTCATGTGTGAGAAACAAATGAAATAGAAATAATGAATGATATGAAATACAAGTTGCATATACATAGAGTATACTACAAAAGTACATAAGTTCAGTTAAACTGTACTTGAACAGTACCTTCTTACAAAAATAAAAAGGAGGGGGGTGGAGCTTATTACTACTTTCAAATTTGTGCCTAAAACCAAGCACAACAGATTTCTATTTGAGTCCTATTTGGGAACAATGATTATTAATTCCTTTTAAAGGAAGATTTAAGAATATCCACTATATATATATATATATATATATATTTATATGATATACATATACATCCATCCATCCATCCCTTGGCTACCTAGAATCCAGCTGACAGTTACTGAGAGACTGAGAGTTTCTAGACTCAGTAAACTTTACTAAATAATATGCCACATTTTTCTTACTTTAAGCATACTTCAATAAGCATATCTTAATCTATGTGTTTTCTACATGGTAAACAATCTCAGCACATGCTGAGCCTTAAAATTTCAGTAAATTCAAATGAAGAATTTGGGGCAATTCTGATCAATCAGCACAATTACAGAAAGTAAATTAATATATAGCACTCTTTCATGGACGGCTTCCCATGTGGCGCTAGTGGTAAAGAACCCACCTCCCAATGCAGGAAATATAAGAGATGTGAGTTTAATCGCTAGTTGTGAAGACCCCCTTAATCTTGGTACCATCCTTCTAGATGCATCATCAAAAAGTCTACACACAACAAATGCTAGAAAGGGTCTGGAGAAAACAAAACCTTCTTGCATTGTTGGTGGAAATGTAAATTGATACAGACACTATGGAGGATAGTATGGAGATTTCTTAAAAATCTAGGAATAAAACTACCATATGATCCAACAATCCTTATAGTGAGCATATACTCTGAGGAAATCAGAATTGAAAGAGACACATGTATCCCAATGTTTACTGCAGCATTATTTACTAGGACATGGAAGCAACCTAGATGTTCAACAGATGAATGGATAAAGAAGTTGTGGTACATATATACAATGAAATATTTGTTGTGTTCAGTCACTGAGTTGTATCTGACTCTTTGTGACCTCATGGACTGTAGCATGGCAGGACTCTGTCCCTCACCATCTTCTGGAGTTTACCCAAGTTCATGTCTATTGAATTTGTGATACCATCCAACCATCTCATCCCTGTCCC
>NW_011494029.1:642850-644286 GCF_000754665.1 Bison bison bison | reverse complement strand
GATACCATCCAACAATTTCATCCTCTGCCTCCATCTTCTTTTTGCTTTCAATCTTTCCCAGTATACGGATCTTTTCTAATGAATCTGCTGTTTGCATTGGCTAAAGTATTGGAGTTTCAACTTCAGCATCAGTCCTTCGAATGAATACTTAAGGTTGATTTTACTTAGGATTGACTGGTTTGATTTCCTTTTTGTCCAAGGGACTCTCAAGAGTCTTCTCCAGCACCACAATTTGAAAGAATAAATTATTTAGCACTCAGCCTTCTTTATCATCCAACTCACATCATACATGACAGTTGGAAAAGCCATAGCTTTGACTATATGGACCAGAAAATTTGATGTCTTTATTTTTTAATATGCTGTCTAGTTTTGTCATAGTCTTCCTTCCAAAAAGCAAGCATCTTTTAATTTCATGGCTCCATCCACAGTAGTTTTGGAGACCTAGAAGATAAAATCTTTCACCGCTTCCACATTTTCCCTGTCTTTATGCCATGAAGTGATGTGACCAAATGCCATGATCTTAGTTTTGTGTTTTTCTTTTTCTTTTTTTTTTTTTTTAATGTTGAGTTTTAAGCCAGCTTTTTCACTCTTGTCCTTCACCTTCAACAAGAGGCTCTTTAGTTCCTCTTCACTTTCTGTCACTAGGGTGATATCTGCATATTTGAGGTTGTTGATATTTCTCCCGACAATCTTGATTCTGACTTGTACCTTATTCAGTCCTGCATTTCTCAGGATGCATATAAGTTAAATAAACAAGGTGTCAATGTACAGCCTTATCATACTCTTTTTCAAATTTTGAACCAGTCAATTATTCCACATTAGTTTCTAACTGTTGTTTATTGACCAGTATACAGGTTTCTCAGGAGACAGGTAAGATGACCTGGTATTTCCATCTCTTTAAGAAATTTTCCACAGTTGTTGTGATCCACATAGTCAAAGGCTTTCACATAGTCAATGAAAAGAAGTAGATTTTTTTTCTGGAATCCTGTTGCTTTCTCTATGATCCTACAAGTGTTGGCAATTTGATTTCTTCTTCCTATGCCTTTTCCAGCCAGATTTGTACATCTGGCAGTGCTTAGTTCAGGTACTGCTGAAGCCTAGCTTGAAGGATTTTGAGCATCACCTTACTAGCATGGGATGCGATTGCAATTGTCTGGTAGTTCAAACATTCTTTAGCACTATCCTTCTTTGGAATTGGGATGAAAACTGACATTTTCCAGGCCTGTGACCACTGCTGGATTTTCCAAGTTTGCTGGCATGTTGAGTGCAGCACTTTAACACTATCAACTTTTACTATTTTAAATAGTTCAGTGGGGATTTCACCACTTCCACTAATTTTATTGATAGTGATGCTTCAAAATCACTGCAGATGGTGACTGTCATCATGAAATTAAAAGACAGTTATTCCTTGGAAGGAAAGTTATGACCAACCTAGA
>NW_011494029.1:609883-642750 GCF_000754665.1 Bison bison bison | reverse complement strand
GTGAAGAGGAACTAAAAAACCTCTTGATGAAAGTGAAAGTGGAGAGTGAAAAAGTTGGCTTCAAGCTCAGCTTTCAGAAAACGAAGACCATGGCATCTGGTCCCACCGGTTCATGGGAAATAGATGGGGAAAGAATAGAAACTGTCAGATTTTATTTTGGGGGGCTCCAAAATCACCGCAGATGGTGATTTCAGCCATGACATTAAAAGATGCTTACTCCTTGGAAGAAAAGTTATGACCAACCTAGATAGCATATTGAAAAGCAGAGATATTACTTTGCCAACAAAGGTCCATGTAGTCAAGGCTATGGTTTTTCCAGTGGTCATGTATGGATGTGAGAGTTGGACTATAAAGAAAGCTGAGTGCGGAAGAACTGATGCTTTTGAACTGTGCTGCTGGAGAAGACACATGAGAGTCCCTTGGAATGCAAGGAGATCCAACCAGTCCATCCTAAAGGAGATCAGTCCTGGGTGTTCATTGGAAGGACTGATGTTGAAGCTGAAACTCCAATAATTTGGCCATCTGATGTGAAGAGATGACTCATTTGAAAAGGTCCTGATGTTGGGAATGATTGAAGGCAGAAGGAGAAGGGGACGGCAGAGGATGACATGATTGGATAGCATCACCAACTCAATGAACATGAGTTTGGGTAAACTCCGGGAGTTGGTGATGGACAGGGAGGCCTGGGAGGTCATGGAATGCAAAGAGTCGGACACAACTGAGCAACTGAACTGAACTGAATGCTTCCTAAGGCCCACTTGATTTTACACTCCAGAATGTGAACGAAGAGTTACCCAACCATTAAAAAAAAAAAAAAAAAAACATTTCAGTTAATTTTGATGATGTGGATGAACCTAGAGCCTATGATACAGAGTGAAGCAAGTCAGAAAGAGAAAAAGCAAATTATCATATAGTACGTCAAGGCTGTATATTGTCACCCTGCTTATTTAACTTATATGCAGAGTACATCATGAGAAACACTGGGCTGGGAGAAGCACAAGCTGGAATCAAGATTGCCAGGAGAAATATCAATAAACTCAGATAAGCAGATTATACCACCCTTATGGCAGAAAGTGAAGAGGAACTAAAAAACCTCTTGATGAAAGTGAAAGTGGAGAGTGAAAAAGTTGGCTTCAAGCTCAGCTTTCAGAAAACGAAGACCATGGCATCTGGTCCCACCGGTTCATGGGAAATAGATGGGGAAAGAATAGAAACTGTCAGATTTTATTTTGGGGGGCTCCAAAATCACCGCAGATGGTGATTTCAGCCATGACATTAAAAGATGCTTACTCCTTGGAAGAAAAGTTATGACCAACCTAGATAGCATATTGAAAAGCAGAGATATTACTTTGCCAACAAAGGTCCATGTAGTCAAGGCTATGGTTTTTCCAGTGGTCATGTATGGATGTGAGTGTTGGACTCTGAAGAAACCTGAGTGCCAAAGAATTGGTGCTTTTGAACTGTGGTGTTGGATAAGACTCTTGAGAGTCCCTTGGACTGCAAGGAGATCCAACTAGTCCATTCTAAAGGAGATCAGCCCTGGGTGTTCTTTGGAGGGAATGATGCTAAAGTGGAAACTCCAGTACTTTGGCCACCTCATGTGAAGAGTTGACTCATTGGAAAAGACCCTGATGCTGGGAGAGATTGGGGGCAGGAAGAGAAGAGGATAACAGAGGATGAGATGGCTGGATGGCATCACCGACTTGATGGACATGAGTCTGGGTGAACTCCGGGAGATGGTGATGGACAGGGAGGCCTGGAGTGCTGCGATTCATGGGGTCACAAAGAGTCAGACATGACTGAGCGACTGAACTGAACTGAACTGAATGTATATAATGGATTCTAGAAAGATGGTACCAATGAACCTATTTGCTAGTGATAAGGAACCTGCCTCCTAATGCAAGAGACATAAGAGTCGTAAAGTTGACCCCTGAATCAGGAAGGAAAATCCCTTGGGAGAAGGGATACTAACAACCTGTTCTAGTATTGCCTGGAGAATCCCATGAGCAGAGGAGCCTGGCAGGCTACAGTCCATATGGTTGCAGAGAATTGGACGTGACTGAAACAACTTAGTATACACTTAAGCATGCATGCAGTGGAGCTGTAGACATAGAAAACAGACTTGTGGACACAGTGGGGAAAGGAGAGGGAGAGGCAAATTGAAAGGGTAATATTGATATTATCATAAGTAAAATGAGAGCTAGTAAGGATTTGCTGAATGACACTGGGAGCTCCAACCCAGTGCTCAGTGACAACCTATAGGGGTAGCATGGGGTGGGGGGTGGGAAAGATGTTCAAGAGAGAGGGGACATATGGCTGATTCATGTATGGCAGAAAACAACACAACACTGTAAAGCAATGATCCTTCAATTATTATATTTTTTAATCTATAGGAAGCATTCTTTCCATCGATAGTCAACATGGCTCAGTACATATTGATATAAAAATAGTTACTTTGCTGTACCTGCATATAAAAATGCTCAAAAGATATATGTTTCTCTTCACCCCCTTTTCTATGTGTCTATGAAAAAGAGGAAGTAAGCAAATATAATACCCAAAGACAGAAAAAGAGCAGTGTTAGCATTCTTTATGTTTACCAGTCACCTCAGTTCCCTAGTGGCTCAGATGGTAAAGAAGCTGCCTGCATTGTAGGAGACACAGTTTCGATCCCTAGGATGGGAAGATCCCTTGGAGGAGGAAATGAAAACCCACTCCAGTATTCTTGCCTAGAGAATTCCATGGATAGAGGAGCCTGGCAGCTACAGTCCATGGAATAGCAAACAGTCTGACATGACTGAGTGACTAACACTTTCACTTTTTTCTTTCAGTTCTATAGCAGATGTAAGTGGCAATATGACATTTTTATTTTACTATTTTTTCCTTCCTGGAACATTCTAAATACTATACTTATAGATATTTCCAAGTTAAGATGGTATTCAGTGCCCAGTCCTTCACTAATATATGTGCAATTTATTGACATTTTGTTTTAGAGATGCATAAAACTTGTACAAATGCTGGGAGCTCTACAACAAAGTAGAAGGTATTAATATAATGAGTACAACAATCACAAAGGAGAAAGCAGCTGTAGATTACAGTTGAGAGTCATTTGGCTCCTCTGGGTCTATTCTGGAAAAGAGTGTTTAAATAAGACAATAAAAGGAAACCAATTTACAACTTGAAATGAGCAGAACTCATGTTTTCCATATTGCTAAAAGGCAAGGTTAGAGTACCACTGTAGAGTTATCATAAAGTTTTTATCAATAATCTACAGTATCTTTAATAAATCTTTTTTTTTTTTTTTTTTACCTTCTTGCAAGACCCCTTCTAAATGTTGGATTCTTTAATTTTGGAAGAATTGATTTTTGAAGAAGTATCTTTCTCTAAGTACATGGTGACAAATTTACAATCAAGTCATGATTAGTATAAATTAATTCTATCCCTTGTCTTTATACATCTTTCAATTGTTTGCATTAAACAACATTCTCCTTTCTACCTACCTAGCTTAATGGTATATTGAGGAAAATACAAAATTGTATATTTAAGTCACCCTGAGAGGTTTAAACAAATAGCTGAGAAAAGAATAGAAGCAAAAAAAAAAAAAAATGCTATGCTTTTTCCAGTAGTCATGTATGGATGTGAGAGTTGGGCTATAAAGAAAGCTGGGCACCAAAGAATTGATGCTTTTGAACTGTGATGTTGGAGAAGACTTTTGAGAGTCCTTTGGACTGAAAGGAGATGCAACTAGTTCAATCCTAAAGGAAATCAGTCCTGAATATTCATTGGAAGGACTGAAGCTGAAACTCCAGTACTTTGGCCACCTGATGTGAAGAACTGACTCATTTGAAAAGACTTGATGCTGGGAAAGATTGAAGGCGGGAGGAGAAGGGGACAGCAGGATGAGATGGTCAGATGGCATCATCGACTCAATGGATATGAGTTTGAGCAAGCTCCGGGAATTGGTGATGGACAGGGAAGCCTGGCGTGCTGCAGTTCATGGGGTCTCAAAGAGTCAGAGATGACTGAGCAACTGAACTAAACTGAACTGAGAGATTTAAAGAAATTGTAATGCATATGTTGATGTTTCTTGTTAAGATCTAACATTAACAAGCATGTAATATAACTTGCTTCACTAAATAAAGGATTCCATTCTAATATCTTAATTAATGCAATTCTGTATACTGTGCATACATATATATATATATATACCTATATATATTCTAAATACACAATCTTTCAAGAATCTGACAACCCATCTTAGAAAGCATTTTATTCAAAGATTATTAACAGTTATCTGTTTTCATGTTGATCAGTCTGAGCCAGTTATCCCAACTTCATTATATAGATAAATGATCAAATGTGATCATGGTTGGCTGAAAAGTCTTGGATGTAAAGATGCCACTAATTTTTTGGTAGATATGATTTAATTGTACAACACATTTTCCCAGCTGTCATTCTGACTTTAGTGTATCTTGTCATATTATTCTTGAAGGCAGTATCTAATGACTGAGTTTGTTGTTGTTGTTTAATTGCTCAATCGTGTCCGACCATTTGCTACCCCATGCCAAACCTTCCTGCCCTCCATCATCTCCTGGAATTTACTCAAACTCATGTCCATTGAGTCGGTGATGCCATCCAACCATCTCATCCTCTGTCATCCTCTTCTCCTCCCGCCTTCGGTCTTTCCCAGAATCAGAATCTTTTCCAATGAGTCAGTTCTTTTCATCAGGTGGCCAAAGTTTTGGATCTCCAGCTTCATAATCAGTTCGTCTAATGAACACTCAAGGTTTATTTCCTTTAGGATTTGCATCTCCTTGAAGCCCAAGGGATTCTCAAGAGTCTTCTTCAACCCCACACTTTGAAAGCATCAATTCTTTGGCACTCAGCCTTTTTATCCTCCAACTCTTACATCTGTACATGACTAGTGGGAAAGTGACTGGATTAGTTGATATTAAAAATGAAAATACGTTTCACAGTGTGAAGGTATAAAAACACAACAGTTTATTTCTCTTTAATTTTTATCTAGCTTTTTTTTTTATGTGGTCCATTTTCTAAGTCTTTATTGAGTTTGTTACAATATTCCTTCTGTTTTATGTTTTGGTGTTTTGGCCATGAGATATGTAGGATTTTAGTTCCCTGACCAGAGATTGAACCATCATCCCCACATGGAAAGCAAAGTCTTAGTCAGGGAAGTCTCCCACAATACTTTACTAATTTATATTTATATGTATATGTGTGTGTGTGTGTGTTTGTGTGTGTGCCTATAAGCCAGGGAACATTATTGCTTAGTAAAATTTTCTAGCCTGAGCTTAACATCCCAAAATTAACTAAATGTATATATTTTTAAAATGTTGGAGTACCCACATCCGTATTATGATTTGTAATTTCCACATTATGGATTTTAAAAATTTAACCAAGGGAATAAGAAAAGACAAAATAAAACCACAAAGAGTTTCTGCATCTTTATCATTTGGCAATTTCTATAATTAACAAATAAATATTTTTAAAAAATAAACATTTTTCTTTCAAATGCATATTTATGAAATAAATTCTGAGTGGTATCATTTATGGTAGGAAGAAAATGATTTTAATTTTCCATGAAAAATCATAAGAAATGATTGTGTTCAATTTTCATACAAAATCCTGAGTTCATCAATAGAGAAATATTTTTCAAAGTATCAGCCCAATATCTGCCCTCTCTATCTCAGCTGCATAGCATGTTATACATGTTATTCTGCACAGCATACTATACATGTTATAATTCAATATTTTAATGAACTAAATACACACAAAATGTCCAGCATACCAAAGAACATTTGCTCAAAGAGACTAAAGAAATGGGGAGTCCCCTGAAAAATACCCAAAGAAAACTTTGCTGTTTAAAATAAATAATATTTTGGCTTCAAGAAAAAAGCAAAACTCATTTTTTGTTTCCTCCCTCCATGTCCTCCTGTCGGCCACCCTCAAGACCCCAGAGCTGATTTGTTCTGAGGAATATATGGATGGAGGGACCTTTCTATAGCAGCACTAAGAATAAATTCCTCTTTGGGCTTTTAATAAAGTCATTGGGGGCTTCCCTGGTGGATCAAATGGTAAAAGAATCATCCTGCAATGCAGGAGACCTGAGTTTGATCCCTGGGTTGGGAAGATCCTCTGGAGGAGGGCATGACAACCCACTCCAGCATTCTTGCCTGGAGAATCCCATGGACAGAAGAGAAGCCTGGTGGGCTACAATCCATGGGGTCTCAGAGAGTCGGACATGACTTAGTGACTAAGCACAGCACATCAACATGCCCTCATGTCAGCCACCCTCAAGCCCCCAGAGCTGATTTGTTCTGAGGAATATATGCATGGAGGGATCTTTCTATAGTTGCACTAAGAATAAAGTCCTGAAGACAAATCTTTTCAGGCCTATTATCCTATTCTGACTCTAATATTGCCCATAGAATCAGAAGCATCATAAATCAAAGTACAAGGTGGGAACAAAGTACATGTTAAAATGTGTTTGTATATGTGATAGAGAACTGGAAACACAGAGGCCTGACAACTATGAGGGAAAAAAAAATACTATTTACAGGGCCTACATTCCTGGTACTATACTTGATAGACATGTGTGCATGCTAAGTCGCTTCAGTCATGTCTTACTCACTGCGATCCAATGGACTGGAGCCCACCAGGCTCCTCTGTGAATGAGATTCTCCATACAAGAACACTGGAGTGGGTTGCCATGCCCTCCTCCAGGGAATCTTCCTGACCCAGGGATAGAACCCATGCCTCTTACATCTCCTGCATTGAAAGGTGGATTCATCACCATAAGTGTTATCTACTTGGTAGGAGGGTATCTCTTTCCTAGTTCATATATATATATATGTGTGTGTGTGTGTGTGTGTGTGTGAAGAGAAAGAGAGATTATATATTATATATACTAGATATCTGGTTTGTCAGCTAAAAGTTTCAGTTTACTCAGCTGTAAAACAGTTAATATTAGAAGCTAACTTTTATGGTTGTTATACATTTTAAAAAAATAATAAATGGATAAAATATTTAAGCTTATCACAGGGTTTAGCATATAGTAGTTGGCTGATAAATGCTATCATTTAGAAATTCTCCTCTTCCGCTAGAACCTGAAGGTTCTATGTAGCAGCTCATTCATTCATTCATGATCTTGAATTTGCTGTTGGAGCATAATGTTCTATATATACCTGGGAACAGCTGTGGGGGGAAAAAAATCTCTTAATGCTCTTAGATCCTATAATGTGGTTACAAAATACAACTAAGTATCTGGCACACAATGCCTACTCAATTAATAATTAAGCATTCAAAAGAGAGATGCTATGAGTGTTTATAAAAAGAGGTTTGATCTCAACTGTAAAAACAGGAGATATTCTCTAGGGAAAAATATCTTCAATGAAGATCTGAATGATAAGACAGTGATTTACATAAAGACAAGAGGAAAATCGTTCCATAGCCAAGGAAATTTGTGTGAAAGTCTTATGAAAGGAGAATGGCTTTTTGAAAGAGTGTATTGATCAAGAAAGTGAAAGTGAAGTTATTCAGTTCTGTTTAACTCTTTGAGACCCCCATGGCCTGTAGCTTACCAAGCTCCTCTGTCCATGGGATTTTCCAGGCAAGAGGATTGGAGTGGGCTGTCATTTCTTTCTCCAGGGGATCTTCCCAAACTAGGGATTGAACCTGGGTCTCCTACATTGTAGGCAGAAGCTTTTACCATCTGAGCCACCATCCCCTCTATCGATTGAATTATGCTTAATTATAAATTGAGTACGCATTGTGTGCCAGAAACTTAGTTGTATTTATCAAGGAGACCAGCAAAAGGTGAAGTTCTGCCATGTAGGGCCTCACAAGCTGCATCAGAGATTTAGGGTTTGATCTTGAGACTAAAGAGTGGTTGCTGTTGCTGCTAAGTCACTTCAGTCATGTCTGGCTCTGTGGGACCCCATAGATGGCAGCCCACCATGCTCCCCTGTCCCCGGGATTCTCCAGGCAAGAACACTGGAGTGGGTTGCCATTTCCTTCTTCAATGCATGAAAGTGAAAAGTGAAAGTGAAGTCACTCAGTCGTGTCTGAACCTCAGTGACACCATGGACCGCAGCTTTCCAGGCTCCTCTGCCCATGAGGTTTTCCAGGCAAGAGTACTGGAGTGAGGTGCCATTGCCTGCTCCAAAGGGTGGTTAGGAAGGCTTTAATAGTGAAAATGACCAGATTTTCATATTGAATTGTTTTCCTTGGTTACATCATGGAAAATGGACTGAAGAGGCCAAGATTTTAACTGACAGATTCACTGTGTACCTATTGCATTCATCAGGTGAGAAAATGTAGTGTCTTAGATCAATTGAAGGAAATAGTAGAAATGGAGAAAAGTGAATTATTCAAGATAGGTGGTAGAACTCACTTAATTAAATAACATCAAATTAAATACAGATAGGCAAGGAACTAGATGATGTATTTGTCTAGAATGAAATCCAAGTTAGCCACTAAGGGACAACTGGAAGTCCCTGCCATCCCCTTACCTAAAGGAATGGGAAAATCAGAAAGAGATTGAAAATTATCTCATGGCTGAGGTTCAGGGTTCAAGGCAAGACCTCTAGTTTCCATGAAGAGATAAAGGTCAATCTGTGAGATGTCAGTGGTATAGAGACTAAAGAAATGGTGTGATAGACTGATGATGAAGGGAAACAGTGGAATGGTTGCTACATTCTTATTCATGAAAAAACTTTCATTTTTTTTTCATTTTTCAAAACTAATTTATATATTTTAATTGGAAGATAATCACAATACTGTGGTGGCTTTAGCCATACATTTACATGAATCAAAAATCACCACAATATTGTAAAGTAACCTTTTAGTTTTTTATATAAGTTGATTATATTTTATCATGTTCCAAGTTCCAAAACACTTCCAAGTACCTTGCATTTTTGAAGACCATCAAGCTCAATTTCATTTTGTAAAATACAATTTTAATCCATTGCAAGATTTTTTTTCAAAAGTACTGCATGTCAGGGGCAAATTAACAAAGGAAGAATAATTTTAGAATAAGTCACACCATTTTCAATTAAAAGGAGAAAAGAACATACTTTGATATGATAGTCCCAGACTAGAAACAGTTTACTCTTCATTTTCCAAAAGAGAATTTTCTGGCTTTAAAATACTCAGAAATTTTGTGTTTGGTATGTGTCTGGCTTTGCACCAATAAATTAACGATTATTACTTGAAAATGTTAATTAAAATGACAATAATTTTTACAAATTTCAGCCAGAGACATTTATATTTTCCTAGTAGCTGCAGTTTGTCTTTGGCTTAGGATTCAGAGACAATATCTGGGTGTCATTAAGTTGGATCCATCAACACTTCTAACATGATAGATAGCTTTGGGAGCTGGTAATGGACATCTGCACAATCCACCTCTGGGTCACAAGTTCAGATATGGTTCAGCCCAAGAATGAATAAGACTCATTTTTCTCCTAGTGCTATGAAGAATAGTCTCCTGGATAAAAGTGTATGTAATGTGTGGCCAATTTCTAAGACAAAAGGAGTCTAATTACAGTGCTGTATCACACTAATTAGCTCTATTTTTAAATAATGTAAGCATCTCTTAGAAAATAATGCAAAGGGAATGATGCATATCTGGTTTTGAATATCAGTTCAGTTTAGTTCAGTTGCCCAGTTGTGTCTGACTCTTTGAGATCCAATGGACTGCAGCATGCCAGGCTTCCCTGTCCATCACTAACTCCCAGAACTTGCTCAAATTCATGTCCATCAAGTCAGTGATGCCATCCAGCCATCTCATCCTCTGTCACTCCCTTCTCCACCTGCCTTCAATCTTTCCCTGCATCAGGTTCTTTTCCAATGAGTCAGCTCTTCATATCAGGTGGCCAGCGTGTTGGAGCTTCATCTTCAGCATCAGTTCTTCCAATGAATATTCAGGGCTGATTTCCTTTAGGATTGACTGGTTTGATCCACTTACTGTCCAAAGGACTCACAAGAGTCTTCTCCAACACCACAGTTCAAAAGCATTGATTCTTCTGTTTTTGAATATAATATAACCAAATCTATTAATGTTTACTCTCAGGAAAACACTGACAGAAAATCTGAGAAAAAAAAGAGAAAGAGAGACATTGCCTTATTTCTTAGTATGTTACTGTATCTCTTCCACTGCTGAATACAATACACCAGGCTTGGAAAGGACACATATTGAACAAGTCTAAGTAGTACTGATTACTCATGTGATCTGAAAAACCGTTGAGTTAGGATCATGGTGGAAAGAAAATAGTTGTGTTCTGTGTAGTTACTACAAGTCTTTGATATTTGCCTCACTTTGCTCATCTATAAAATAAGGATAATGATATGACATCAGCCCCTAAGCTTGTTACGAGCACTGAATAAAATATTGCCTGCAAAATCTTAGCATATTTCTTGGCTCAATAAATAAATGACGAAAGATGACAACAATGATGATGATGCTTCAGCTGATGCTAATGATGAAGAGGAGGAAAAAGAGCATGATGGAATGTATTTGATGTATTTGGTCATTTTGTGCTTGTATGGGAAAAAATGACCAGATTAACTACATGGTTGAAACATCTTGCAACCTCCTACTTCTTAATCTTCTAGAGATCAATCTCTTCTCAGAAAACACTCTTTGATGTCTATATGCATACACAGGGTGCTCAGTGTGGCAGATCCCTCAGAGTTCTAAGGTTAGTGCATTGTAAAGAAAGGGCACTAAATTCTTTGTCAAAAAAGCCAGCAGTGAATTCCAATTCCGCCACTTCTTTTAAATATGATCTTAGGCTAGTTGCAAACATTTGGGGGCTCAATTCTCTAATCCTTAAAATAAGGATTTTAATACCTACCTTTTACTGATTGCCTATTATGAATCAGCACAGGTATAGTACATTTTTTAAATGCCTTTCTTTTAAAATATGAGAAAGCATTTTGCAAACTATAAATGCAGCAATTCATATTTACATATTTAACAATCAAGGGAGGTACCATGAGGGAATAAGGATTAGAAAATCAGTAAAAATGAAAATATATGTTGTCAATTAGCATTCAGGGATAGAATTCCAGAAGTGAGAGTTCTTCCTGTTAATTTATTTGGAGTCTTAGATAAATCTCTCCCAGAAGCTGACCTTGAATCAAGGATTTGGATGCAAAAATTTTATAAAGTAAGTGTGACTAGGAGAAAGCAATAGGAAATAGGACAGACAAAAGGAAAAAGCCAAATTAGGATTCAATTTCGGGGAAAGTCTCAGAGTCAGCTTCAGTGCTCAGAAAGCTCCAGAGGAGCTTTGTACAACAGTTATGTATTATGATAAGAAAGTTCTATACCTGCATTGTATGAGCACTTGAAATGTGGCTAGTACATCTGAGAAAATATATGTATATATATATTTTTTAATTTCCTAGGGACTCACAAGGTTATGATGAAGGGATCAGCTAGACCATGTGCTCAATTAAGAAATACTACTTTTAAACTCAGATTGCTGATAGAATTAATTTCCTTGCAGCTCTCAGACCAGTGGCCCCAGTTTCTTACCGGCAGTCAGCTAGAGACCATAGTAGGATCCTAGATACTGCTCAGAGTTCTATGCCATGTGCCCTTTCCCACAGGCATTTCACAATAAGGCCAATGGAAGAATCACTCTCTCTCTCCCTTGATCAGCTAAGACCTATAACCAAATCTAATCAAGGAAGTACTAATTAATCACTTTTATCCTTCATATACTATTGAACAGAAGCAAGTTACAGATTCTGGTCACATTCAGGTGAAGGACCTATTAAGGATGTGACTCAACAGGGCCTCCTTAAAGTGCATCCACAGTACTTCCCAATTGTAACACTGTATATTTTAAATAATGATATCAAATACAGTAACCCACTGAATCTTCACAAAATGCACTATAAATTAACTAAGTTGCAAATTATCATCCATAATGTTTAAACAAAGAGAAGAAAACTGAGGTTAAGCGAAATTAAACCACTTATCCAAAATGCATAGGTGATGATTAGCAAACTTGAACATCCATACATTTTTATTTTGAATCCTGTCTTTTCCTGCTATATCATGCTATGCTATAGTGATTAAAAAATGTCAGTCACTTGAGATCCATCTTCAATGTCAGGGAAAGTTTAACAGGAGGATTCCCGCATGCTATTTTCTGTCTCTCGTAAATCCTTTGTCCCTTATCAGTTCCTGATAATGGGAAGGAGTGGAGCGGCTCATTGCTCCCAGGATTGAGGTCATGGGATGAAAATGCATGCCTGGATTTCCTTCAGTAAACAATGTCCTTACGACAATACTGCTTAGTCACAACCCTCTTTCTTCAGATACGGATTGTCTTCTGACCTTATGACCATTGCTAATTCCTTGTTTCCTTGATAACAGTTGCTATACATATGGTTTTCTGATCTTTATCATTGTCGAAAGAAATTCCTTGTACAACAGCCTATATATACTCACAGAAAGATCATTAAAGCACCCTTGCTCCACCAGAGACTTGGGTCCCCATCTCTCTCTCTCTCTCTCTCTCTCTTTCTCCCTCCAGCTAGGAGGGAGTGGGGAATTCTCTGGAGTGGGGAAACCCACCAAGCTCACTGTCTTGCCTGGGCTTTCAAGACCTCCTTGAGAGGACACCCTGTGCCTTTGTGAGCGGTGTAAGCCCTGTTCTAGGGTTTTATTGGTTCTCTGTATAAACCAGGGAATATTAGCTTCTTTTTCTCTTTTACTTTCTTATCGTCAACTCTGGACCACAACATTCA
This sequence comes from Bison bison bison, assembly GCF_000754665.1. Taxonomy (NCBI): domain Eukaryota; kingdom Metazoa; phylum Chordata; class Mammalia; order Artiodactyla; family Bovidae; genus Bison; species Bison bison. The sequence goes on along the minus strand of NW_011494029.1, from coordinate 629,973 downwards.
CAAATTTTACTTATTTGCAGGCCGACCTAATACTTTATAGGAAATTATTTTTTAAAATAGTTTATTTTCTTTGTTTAAATACATTGATTTTAATAAGAGTATCAGTACTGTAAATGAAAGACCAATATCAGTTGTCATAAAAAGAAAAAAAAACACAATTATATATATATTGAAGTTAATATTGTTTGTATTCTACTTAAATTCATATGGCATGCTGCTAGTACATGTTCACAGAGGGGGGAAAAAAATCAATGACAAGTATGATGTAAAATACTTCAAAAGGCATCCTCTCTCCTTTTCCTAATTTAACTTACAAGGAGAATTTGGGGTGTACAGGAATGTGTTTCTACTTTCCAAGGAAGGTATGTTCTCTATAAGGTAGCAAGGAGCCCAGCACATGCTCTGGATACTCCTCCTCTGGCTGCCTTGAAAATAAACCATCAGTAGAAGAAAATTAACAAATATAATGAACTCCAACCCATTTAACATGTTTCATTTCCTTACTATCCCCAAAACTATACAAATCTCTGTGTATTTTTCCTATCAGGCAATGTAAATATTTTGTAACTTCCTCCTCTTCCCTATTTTCTTCAGCATCTTTCTTATGATTCCCTCACAAATTTGGAGGATAGCAGTGAAAAGTGTCATCCTTATTCTTTTTCTTTCCATCCTTTTTCCACAAATTAGTTATCTCAAGTCTCTACCTCTCTAGAGATGCCTCTATTTCTGTTCAAATTCTCTTTAAAGGGCTTCCATAACACTGTTTCATGTTACTTGCTTCTAGTGCTGCTTTTTAATGCAGATTCCCACAACTGTATTTGCTACTGAAACTTATTCTATTCAGCTTACTACATATGCCTAGTACTATGTGGTTTTGGAGAAGACTCTTGAGAGTCCCTTGGACTGCAAGGAGATCCAACCAGTCCGTTCTCAAGGAAATCAGCCCTGGGATTTCTTTGGAAGGAATGATGCTGAGTCTGAAACTCCAGTACTTTGGCCACCTCATGCGAAGAGTTGACTCATTGGAAAAGACTCTGATGCTGGGAGGGATTGGGGGCAGGAGGAGAAGGGGACGACAGAGGATGAGATGGCTGGATGGCATTAATAACTCGATGGACATGAGTCTGGGTGAACTCCGGAAGTTGGTGATGGACAGGGAGGCCTGGCGTGCTGCGATTCATGGGGTCACAAAGAGTCGGACACTCCTGAGTGACTGAACTGAACTGAACTGATGCTTCCCTAAATCAGTGTACAAACTTTAAGTTCATATTTTGTCACAACAAATGGGACTGCTATGCTAATTCTATTCTCTTACCTTCACTTAGCTTATTGATGAGAAGCAAATTTTATAAAAAATAAATATAAATGCACAATAGAAACAGAACAAATATACTGACTGTGTGTGAACAGCACTATTGAATAGTTGACCAATCCTAGCTAGTTTCTGCATAATGCTCTTAACCACTAAAAATAAATAAATAAATAAAATAAAAGAAAGAAAGAAACAAGAAAACATTTACCTGGATGTAGGAGAAAGTAGTAATCCCACAATGTCAGTACTTCCTATAACAACAAAATGGGCCATCTAAATCATGAATAGTAGCATTAGCTGATATTCATGTATTGGAAAACTCTTCTGCATTTATGTCATGCTTATATTTGATCTTTGTTGTTCAGTTGCCAGGTAGTGTCTGACTCTTTGCAAGGCCGTGGACTGCAGCACATCAGGCTTCCCTGTCTCCCATCATGTCCCCAAATTTACCCAAATTCATGTCCATTTGATCCTTGGCATAACCTAACATGTACTTACTTGTTTCATGACCCCTGATGTAAATCAAATCCTTAATGGAAACCTGAGATATAGGCTGGAAATAATGATCTCTGAATGTTTTCTGCTACTACTAAGGATCTTTCTATTTGCCTACTGGATCTATTGCTTTCTACTTGTACATTCTTGGATAGATAATTTCTTAATACCAAAACCTGATGTCTATATCTGCCCCACTTCAACTGCAACTTTGCACACTCATTTGAAGCATTCAGACTTCAGCAAGAATAACATCCTGCATTAGCCTTAATTTGATGGATTAATAACCCTCTGGAAGGATCAGAGTTTGTAGCTATACGTTAGCATGCTTATACTCATGATTTGAACATAGTTACTGTGAATGACTAGATTAAGTATAAGTTTATTGGGGTTGGTGGTTGAAGTGAAAATAGGAGATTACCAAAAGTAAAGAAGTCCTATCTAGCTCCTAGGGGACTGATAAATAATCCATTTGGATCTTGAAATCACTGAAGGTGAAGATAAATTAGTGATAGGGAGACACTGAGTCAAGTGCTAAATGTATAAGTTAGTAAGTTTAGTGAAGTGAAATGAAAATGTCTCAGTTGTGTCTGACTCTGTGCAACCCCATGGACTATACAGTCCATGGAATTCTTCAGGTCAGAATACTAGAGTGGGTAGCCTTTGCCTTCTCTAGCGGATCTTCCCAAGCCATGGATCAAACCCAGGTCTCCAGCATTACAGGCAGATTCTTTACCAGCTGAGACACAAGGGAAACCCAAGAATACTGGAGTGGGTTAGCATATCCCTTCTCCAATGGATCTTCCTGATCCAGGAATGGAACCGGGGTCTCCTGCATTACAGGCAGATTCTTTACCAAGGAACCAGAGAAGCCCAATAAGTTTAGTAGATAAAAGCGGGGGAAAAAAAGGGGGGGGAGGGGGTTGGAGGGGGAAATGCTACCAAATGTACAGTTGTAACGACATGGATTTTCCCAGGGACTGTAAGCGTTGATAGACTTTGGAAAATAAGTAGTCTGAAAATAGAGAAAAGAACCTATAGGCCACAAGTCATGTGGAGTATGAAACAAAAATCATCTTTGATTTATGGGAACTGCAAGAGATAAGATATCCATATATCTTTCAGGAGTATACTGAAAGGTGATTGAGAACGGTGGGGAGAAAGAAAATTAGCCAAGATGGCGTGTTCAGTCTCTCTCATGCCACTTTTTTAAAATAATGTCTATGTAACAGCTGAGATCATTTATAGCACTGTGCATGTGCATTACATGGTACTCGTTTGGTCATGGGCTACTTTGTGTTGTATGCCTGTAGGAGCTCCACCTAAAAAGTGGTGGCATTACTTCTGTGTCATGCCTGTGTTTGTTTGGTCAGACATGAGAGGAAATAATATAGTGCATCTATTGGTATGGCTGCTGTTTAAACCAGGAGAGAACACTATTATGGCTGCTGTGTCAGTCAAGTGAGAGGTTGTCATTGTGTTAGGTTATGCTATGGCTGCTGCTATGTCTTTTGCATCAGCCAGGAAAGAATAAGTGTGTCTGCAGTTCCTACAGTTCCTGGAGTCTTCTTCCAGCCTCTTAGCTCATGTCTTGCCTACCCTGGGTTCAGCAAGCAGTGTGAACAACAAGACAATTGGCATCACTAACAGGATCAGCAATACAAGAACAGGGGAAAGATTGCTGAGTTTAGAACAAATAATTTAGGGGAGTTTTAAGACTGAACATGAACATAGAAGTATAAGATTAAGATGTGGTAACCAGTGAGTTCTGGGGATTATTGAAGCTAAGATGTATGCATCATGATAAAAGGCAAAGGGAAATGAAACACTGCATAGGTTTCCACTTTTAAACAGAAAATCAAAACACCATAACTTCAAAACTCACATTTTCATAGAATTCCTGTCTAAGCAGTTGGGAGTGTCAGAGTCTAAGGTCAGGAAGATCAACCAACTCTGTGCAACAGTAATGGCCATCAGAAGAGTGACAACACAAGCTAACCAGAAATACTCTGTATCCCATTGGTTCTCAAATTCCAGTGTGAAACAAAGCAACTGGGATGGCTTATTAAAACTACGGAGTTCTGAGCTCCGATTCAATACATCTGGAACAAGGCTTTAAAACTTGTAGTTCTAACTACCCAGATGATGATGCCCCTGCTGCTTATCCCTGGCATCACTTTGTGAATCCCTGGTTTATAGTCAAAGGATGTTAAGTTATGATGGCATTTACCATTCTTCCCTCTGAAAAGAAGACATTTATTTTCTTTCAGCATGGTTGAGTATGGTTGAGTGCTCAAACCATATATTTGAATATGGAATGTAGAACATTTATAAGATTACACAGAAATTGTTTACTAAAGTAATCTCTGGGGAATACGAATAGAGAGGTAAGGAGATAAGAAGTAGAACACAGATCCTTTGGCCTCTTTAAAATTCCAAAAACAATTTCTTTACTCTAAGAAAGACCAGCTATTTAAGATCCTCATCAAACACCCCTTCCTTCAAAAGTCCTCATTCTCTTGCTCTTAGGTACCACACTTCTTCTTTTCCTTAGCTGTGTTAAGTCAGGGTCCCAGACAGATATAAAATTTAACCCAAACATTTCAAATGAAGAGACTGTGTACAGAAGTGTGAGCAAGTTAAGGGAACAGAAAGGAATAATGAAATACCCAGAGCTGAAAAATAGTGGGCAGACACAAAGGTATAAGGAGAAGAGACTGTGGCTGTGGAGTCCAGCTGAGGGACATGGGAATTGTAATTGTCAAGAGTTCTTCCTCTTACAAGAGTAAACAAGGGAAAATAACCCAAGTTATCGCCTCTCCTGAATTCTGATATCCTACAGACAATTCCTATGAGTCAAACCCAACTGAAAACTAGTCATCAAAAGAGTATAGGTGACACATTCACTAGCCTCAGTCTCCCTCTTTGCAAAGAGTAACACAAGGAAGGATGGAGAATACATCTAGTGGCAAACAGATCAGCACAGCCAGTCACACTTTTCCCCCAAAAGCACTGTCTTCAGCAGTTCTATGCTCTCTCTGTCTGATTATATAAATTAAGCTAGACTTCCCTGGTGGCTCAGAAGGTAAAGCATCTGCCTACAATGCGGGAGACCTGGGTTTGATCCTTGGGTTAGGAAGATCTTCTGGAGAAGAAATGCAACCAACTCAAGTACTGTTGCCTGGAAAATCCCATGGATAGAGGAGTATGGTAGGCTACAGTCAATGGGGCCACAAATAGTTGGACATTGCTGAGCGACTTCACACTCACACTCAAGCTAGAATCAGGCTCCCAAGAAACCTATGCTATTGAAAAGTTGCTGTTCAATCACGCAAAGACACTGGGATTCTTGGCCCCAGGACAAGAATTCAATCCGGGGCCAGAGACGAGGCTTGATCGCTCAGAGCTTTTGTGTAATAGTTTTATTAAAGTATAAAGGAGATAGAGAAAGCTTCTGACATAGGCATCAGAAGGAGGCAGAAAGAGTACGCCCCTGCTAGTCTCCAGCTGGATGTTATATAATCACTAGCAGTCTGTTAATGAAAGAAAGGAATGTCTTAAAACTCAGAATGACACCAGGCCCCTCACCCATAAGATGCATTTTGGGATAATCTTGGCACCAAATAGTTCATCCTGGGCCATAAAATGAATAACTTGAATATTGAAGAAGGGCAGATCCTCACACGAATAGATTCATTTACATAGATTAGGGAAACAATATCTGAGTATAACATACTGGTTTATCAAGTAAGTTCTGAGCCAAGAGGCAGAACAGACTTGAAGACAGAGTTTGGGTGTAAAGGCATAGTACATTAGCATAGCTTAAGACAAACATTTCCATAAGAAAAAGGCATTGGTTATCTCTAGGTTTGAGAATAGTTAACTTCTGGTGAAACCAGGTGTCATTATGGCAACACAGTGGTGGATTCATGTTGATATGTGGCAAAACCAATACAATAACATAAAGTTAAAAAATAAAATAAAATAAAATATTAAAAAAAAAAGAGAGAGAGAAACCTCATTTTAAATTTGTATAGAGAAGGAAAAAATATCACTAGTTTGTTTCCTCCTGCCGCTTAAGAGAGATAAAAATGTCTGACACTTGCAGGCTATTTCCTCCCTTTGGAGACCCCTGGCCTTCCTGCCTGTTACCCTCTCACTATGAACATAATCTTTGCATTCCTGTATTCTGGCAGTTATCTCAATGAGTTTCAGATAAAGTTGTCTATTTACATTTCTTCCCCCAGATTTTGAAGTATTCAAGGGTATCCCTTTATAAACTCTGCAGTGCCTATCAGTAGAATAAGTTGAGGTTCCTTGCAAGAGTAAATGAATCAACAAATAAGTAAAAGCCATACAAAGCCTTCAGTGCTGAAGTAACATATTGATTGTGATTTTCACAAAATACAGATGACTATGGAAGTCTTGATCCACAAGTTATTCTTGGGCTTTTTACCAAATTTATCAATCTACCAATAAGACTCAATACCAGGCTTGAAAAAATATCACCTGTGGATAAAGCAGATTAATAAGAACCCAAAGACAATTTTTGCTGAACACACCATTATTTGCAGTATATGCCTCATTGACAAAGATGACGTTGTGATTCTCTCTAAACCATTAATACATACCAGTGTTGTTCAAAAATACTGGTTGTTACATGGTTATGGAAAGGTTGTATACCCACACTGGCTCATATGGTAGCCATTAAATACTGTGTGTGCAATGTGGCTGGTGCGTCTAAGAACATGCATTCTTAACATTATTTTATTTTAACTAATCTTAATAGCCATATGTGTCAGTGGCATAACCTGGATAATAATGAATGTCAGATTCTTATTTGCTCATCAATGGAGAAAATGGCATTAGTAATATATGATGTGGACACAATTCTCTATTTTTTGCTAGTGTCTAAAATCAAGGGGGCACAAATGTTAAAAATAAAATGCTCTTTAGCTTCATTCCCATGATAGAGATATGGTATTCTATCTAACCTATCTGAGTGAGGAAGACTTTGTTGCATTGTGTTGACAGTAATGTTGTAGGGTAGATTATACTCCTCACTTTTTTCTACTTAAGGGCACTTCTTTATTTTCTATAAAGCTTCTAATTCTCTATCTAGGTTTCTTTCTTCTGAATCAGATGGAAAAGTGTTTAAATCTTAATTCTGTTAATTAACATTGTGTTCATTTGGTAGGTTGTTCTACCTTTTCTGCCCTGCAAGACAGCAATGCTAATTCCTACCTATCAGTAATATTAGGCAAATCAAACAAGTTTATATATGAAAAATGAGTGTCACGTCAGATCTCTAATATATGTGGTTTCTTCTTGTTGGAACCTGTTCTTATGAAGATCCTAGGAACTTTCACTCAAATGTTTGAGTGAAACATTTGAGTGAAATGTCCCAAAAACATTTTCCTGTAATCTTAGATAAGCTAGATAACCTTTGGTAAGAAATCCATTTACCATTGATACTACTATTTTTCAGGCATGACTCTAGACCAAGAACATCATACATATGTGCAAAGTGCCTTGGATTTAGTAGACACTCCAAATTAGATAGAAAGATATATCAATATCTTAAAATGATGACATTCTCTAGGACAAATTCTATTGGTAGAGTGTTAGCACTAATTCCAATCACTGAGGCATTCTTACCCTTTCCAGCAAAACTGAAAGATTTTACTTCTGAAAAATGACTAAAATGAGGAAGGGGTATATTTAGCAATGCCAGTTGGTTCCTCTGTCTTTGCCAGATTCCTAACTCTTCAACTATACAAGAAAACCAATTATTTAGCCTTCTATTCCCTCAAACTCCTTTCTAGTTTGCAGTTTAGATCAATAGTCTTCTACATGTAGAGATTTTTATTGAGCTCAAAGTATCCTTGACCCTTCCTTTGAGCAAATACTATATATGTGTGTGTGTAAAAGTAAGTGGAGAGGCCTGGGAGTAGAGAGGCCTGAGAGTAGAGGGGTTGTTGATGGAAATTTAGGGCAAAAACTAGGCAACACTGGTAAGAAACCAAAGGAACAGCAAGCTATATCTGTCTCTGTGAAAGAAAAGTCTCAGTTTAGCATTCATAAGTGATGCTTTATGAGATACTTCACAGACACAGAACAGAATCAACTGTTACTATAATGCAAGAGAGTAGACTGAACATATTATGAATCTGTGCCATTTATGTGCCATTCCACAGATATTTGGGGGAAGCTAGGAAATAGATGGGGAAACAGTGGAAACAGTGTCAGACTTTCTTTTTCTGGGTTCCAAAGTCACTACAGATGGTGACTGCAGCCATGAAATTAAAAGATGCTTACTCCTTGGAAAGAAAGTTATGACCAACCTAGATAGCGTATTCAAAAGCAGAGACATTACTTTGCCAGCAAAGGTTCATCTAGTCAAGGCTATGTTTTTTTCCTGTGGTCATGTATGGATGTGAGAATTGGACTGTGAAGAAGGCTGAGCGCTGAAGAATTGATGCTTTTGAACTGTGGTGTTGGGGAAGACTCTTGAGAGTCCCTTGGACTGCAAGGAGATCCAACCAGTCCATTCTGAAGGAGATCAGCCCTGGGATTTCTTTGGAAGGAATGATGCTGAAGCTTAAACTCCAGTACTTTGGCCACCTCATGCGAAGGGTTGACTCATTGGAAAAGACTCTGATGCTGGGAGGGATTGGGGGCAAGAAGAGAAGGGGACGACAGAGGATGAGATGGCTGAATGGCATCACTGACTCGATGGACATGAGTCTGAGTGAACTCTGGGAGTTGGTGATGGACAGGGAGGCCTGGCGTGCTGTAATTCATGGGGTTGCAAAGAGTCGGACATGACTGAGTGACTAATTTGATCTGATCTGATCTGAATATACGTGCCAATTGAAATATTAGATAGATGGACTTACAAAGTCTATTTGATCAAAGTGTTTGTCTGCCAAATACTCAGAGTCAAGTGGAGGAGACACAAACATAGATAATTAATTATTAACATCTAATCTAGATGCAATTGTCCTGCATAAAGTGAAAAAGAAAAGAATGTATAACTGGAGGAAATACTGCCTAGATTCAGTGCTTAGGCTAACAATTAAATCATTATAGACGTAAAACTCATTAAAACATTCAATCAATATATAAAACGTACTAAAAAGTAATTAATACCCACTCATAAGTTCACCTCTCAGTTCAGTTCAGTCACTCAGTTGAGTCCATCTCTTTGCAATCCAATGAATTGCAGCAGGCCAGGCCTCCGTGTCCATCACCAACTCCTGAGGATCACTCAAACTCATGCCCATCAAGTCGGTGATGCTATCCGGTCATCTCATCTTCTGTTGTCCCCTTCTCTTCCTGCCCCCAATCCCTCCCAGCATCAGAGTCTTTTCCAATGAGTCAACTCTTTGCATGAGGTGGTCAAAGTATTGGAGTTTCAGCTTTAGCATCAGTCCTTCCAAAGAACACCCAGGACTGGTCTCCTTTCAGATGGACTAGTTGGATCTCCTTGCAGTCCAATAGACTTTCAAGAGTCTTCTCCAACACCACAGTTCAAAAGCACCAATTCTTTGGCACTCAGCTTTCTTCACAGTCCAACTCTCACATCCATATATGACCACAGGAAAAACCATAGCCTTGACTAGACAGACCTTTGTTGGCAAAGTAATATCTCTGCTTTTTAATATGCTATCTAGGTTGGTCATAACTTTCCTTCCAGGAAGTAAGCATTTTTAATTTCATGGCCGCAGTCACCGTCTGCAGTGATTTTGGAGCCCAAAAAGTAAAGTCTGACACTGTTTCCACTGTTTTCCCATCTATGTCCCATGAAGTGATGGTACTGGATACCATGATCTTCGTTTTCTGAATGTTGAGCTTTAAGTCAACTTTTTCATTCTCTTCTTTCATCAAAAGGCTTTTTAGTTCCTCTTCACTCTCTGCCATAAGGGTGGTGTCATGTGCATATCTGAGGTTATTGACATTTCTCCCGGCAATTTTGCTTAAAGCTTGTGCTTCTTCCAGTCCAGCGTTTCTCATGATGTACTCTGCATATAAGTTAAATAAGCAGGGTGACAATATACAGCCTTGACGTACTCCTTTTACTATTTGGAACCTGTCTGTTGTTCCACGTCCAGTTCTAACTGTTGCTTCCTGACCTGTATATAGATTTTTCAAGAGGCAGGTCAGGTGATCTTGTATTCCCATCTCTTTCAGAATTTTTCACAGTTTCTTGTAATCCACACAGTCAAAGGCTTTGGCATAGTCAATAAAGCAGAAATAGATGTTTTACTGGAACTCTCTTGCCTTTTCCATGATCCAGCGGATGTTGGCAATTTGATTTCTGGTTCCTCTGCCTTTTCTAAAACCAGCTTGAACATCAGGAAGTTCACAGTTCACGTATTGCTGAAGCCTGGCTTGGAGAATTTTGAGCATTACTTTACTAGTGTGTTACATGACTGCAATTGTGCAGTAGTTTGAACATTCTTTGGCATTGCCTTTCTTTGGGGTTGGAATGAAAACTGACCTTTTCCAGTCCTCTGGCCACTGCTGAGTTTTCCAAATTTGCTTGCATATTGTGTGCAGCACTTTCACAGCATTTTCTTCCAGGATTTGAAATAGTTCAAAACGAATTCTATCACCTCCACTAGCTTTGTTCATAGTGATGCTTTCTAAGGCCCACTTGACTTCACATACCAGGATGTCTGGCTCTAGGTGAGTGATCACAGCATCATGATTATCTTGGTCATGAAGATCTTTTGTACAGTTCTTCTGAGTACTCTTGCCACCTCTTCTTAATATCTTCTGCTTCTGTTAGGTCCATACCATTTCTGTCCTTTTTCGAGCCCATCTATGCATGAAATATTCCCTTGGTATCTCTAATTTTCTTGAAAACATCTCTAGTCTTTCCCATTCTGTTGTTTTCCTCTATTTCTTTGCATTGATCACTGAGGAAGGCTGTCTTATCTCTTTTTGTTATTCTTTAGAACTCTACATTCAGATGTTTATATCTTTCCTTTTCTCCTTTGCTTAAGAAGAGAGGTGAAAAGCAAAGGAGAGAGCATATATAGAAGTCTTGCTTTTGTATCTATTCAGCCAGTCTTTGTCTTTTGTTTGGATAAATTAATCAATTACATTTAAGGTAATTGTTGATAAGTATGATCCTGTTAACATTTACTTTGCTGTTTTCAGTTTGATTTTATAAAGCTTTTCTATGTTTCCTGTCTAGAGAAGATCCTTTAGCATTGATTGAAGAGCTCTTTTGGTGGTGCTGAAATCTTCTGCTTTTGCTTGTCTGTAAAATTTTTTATTTCCTTCATATTTGAAGAGAACTTTGCTGGGCAGAGTAATATTGATTGTAGGTTTTTCTCTTCCATCACTTTAATTATGTCCTCCCATTCCCTTCTGGTCTGAAGGGTTTCTGTTGAAAGTTCAGCTGTTATCTTTATGGGGATTCTCTTGTGTGTTATTCGTTGCTTTTTTCCTGCTACTTTTTTTTAAATTTTTTTTTCCTAATTTTATTTTATTATTTTTTTTTCTGTTTCTGTTTTGAATTTTATTTATTTCATGCTTTAGATTTACTGGACTTAAAAAGAAAAAAAGGACATTAACAGAAAAAGATAGTGCCAGTAACAACTTTGCCTACTGCTAAAGACCTAGATATGTGGCAACTGAAAAAGAAACAAATAATCATTTTATTTTTAAACTTTACATAATTGTATTAGTTTTGCTAAATATCAAAATGAATCCGCCACAGGTATACATGTGTTCCCCATCCTGAACCCTCCTCCCTCCTCCCTCCCCATACCATCCCTCTGGGTCGTCCCAGTGCACTAGCCCCAAGCATCCAGTATCGTGCATCGAACCTGGACTGGCAACTCATTTCTTACATGATATTTTACATGTTGGTAGTTGCTTTTTGTGTTTAATTTTTCTAAGTTTGACTAATATATGCCTTGGGTGTTTTGCCTTCAGTTCAGTTCAGTCGCTCAGTCACGTCCGACTCTTTGCGACCCCATGAAATGCAGCACACCAGGCCTCCTTGTCCATCACAAACTCCCAGAGTTCATTCACACTCAAGTCCATCGAGTCAGTGATGCCATTCAGCCATCTCATCCTCTGTCGTCCCCTTCTCTTCTTGCCCCCAATCCCTCCCAGCATCAGAGTCTTTTCCAGTGAGTCAACTCTTCGCATGAGGTGGCCAAAGTACTGGAGTTTAAGCTTCAGCATCATTCCTTCCAAAGAAATCCCAGGGCTGATCTCCTTCAGAATGGACTGGTTGGATCTCCTTGCAGTTCAAGGGACTCTCAAGAGTCTTCCCCAACACCACAGTTCAAAAGCATCAATTCTTCGGTGCTCAGCCTTCTTCTCAGTCCAACTCTCACATCCATACATGACCACAGGAAAAAAACATAGCCTTGACTAGACGAATCTTTGTTGGTAAAGTAATGTCTCTGCTTCTGAATACGCTATCTAGGTTGGTCATAACTTTACTTCCAAGGAGCAAGCATCATTTAATTTCATGGTTGCAGTCAGCATCTGCAGTGATTTTGGAACCCAGAAAAAGAAAGTCTGACACTGTTCCCACTGTTTCCCCATCTATTTTGCATGAAATGATGGGACCGGATGCCATGATCTTCATTTTCTGAATGTTGTGCTTTAAGCCATCTTTTTCACTCTCCAATTTCACTTTCATCAAGTGGCTGTTTAGTTCCTCTTCACTTTCTGCCATAAGGGTGGTGTCATCTGAATATCTGAGGTTACTGATATTTCTCCCTGCAATCTTGATTCCAGCTTGTGCTTCTTCCAGCCCAGCGTCTCTCATGATGTACTCTGCGTATAAGTTACATAAGCAGAGTGACAATATACAGCCTTGACATACTCCTTTTCCTATTTGGAACCAGTCTGTTGTTCCATGTCCAGTTCTAACTGTTGCTTCCTGACCTGCATACAGATTTCTCAAGAGGCAGATCAGGTGGTCTGGTATTCCCATCACTTTCAGAATTTTCCACAGTTTATTGTGATCCACACAGTCAAAGGCTTTGGCATAGTCAATAAAGCAGAAATAGATGTTTTTTTCTGGAACTCTCTTGCTTTTTCCATGATCCAGCAGATGTTAGCAATTTGATCTCTGGTTCCTCTGCCTTTTCTAAAACCAGCTTGGACACCAGGAAGTTCAGGGTTCTGTTTTGCCTTACGTTTATCCTATTTGGGACTCTGTAGGTTTCTGTGATGTGGGTGGATATTTCCTTCCCCATTTTAGAGAAATTTTTGATGATTATCTCCTCAAGTATTTCTCATGCCCTTTCTTTTTGTCTTTTTCTTCTGGGACACCTATGATTTGAATGTTGGGACATTTAACATTGTCCCAGAGGTCTCTGAGGTTGTCCTTATTTCTTTTCATTCTTCCTTTCTGCTTCATTTATTTCCTCCATTCTATCTTCTACCTCACTTACCCTTTCTTCTGCCTCAGTTATTCTACTCTTGATTCTTTCCAGAGTGTTTTTAATCTTAGTTATTGCATTGTTCATTATTGATCGACTCTTCTTTCTTTCTTCTAGGCCCTTGTTGAACATTTTTCTTGCATCTTCTCAGTCCTTGTCTCTAGTCTATTTATCTGTAATTCCATTTTGTTTTCAATACTTTGAATCACCTTTACTATAATTATTCTGAATTCTTTTTCAGATAGACTCCCTATCATCTTCTCTTTTGTTTGTTTTGGTGGGTTTTTAATTGTGTTTCTTCACTTGCTGAATATTTCTCTGCATTTTCATTTTGTTTAGATTGCTGTGTTTGGGGTACCCTTTCTGCAGGCTGGAAATTCATGGTTACTCTTAATTGTGGAGTCTGCTCCACAATTGGGGTGGGGTTGGACCAGTAACTTGTCAAGGTTTCCTGGTTTGGGGAACTTGTGTCTGTGTTCTGATGCATGGAGCTGAATCTCTTCTCTTTGAAGTGCAATGAAGTGCCCAGTAGTGAATTTTGAGGCTTCTAGGGATTTGGCATTGCTTATGGACAGGCCATCTTTTAATGCTCCGTGTTATGTTCCTGTTTTGCTGGAGAATTAACATGGTATGTTTTGCACTGGAATTTGTTGGCTCTTGGGTGAAGCTTGTTTTTTCAGTGTAGGTAGGGAGACTTTTCTAAAACCAGCTTGAACATCAGGAAGTTCGCAGTTCGCATATTGCTGAAGCCTGGCTTGGAGAATTTTGAGCATTACTTTACTAGCTTGTGACATGACTGCAATTGTGCAGTAGTTTGAGAATTCTTTGACATTGCCTTTCTTTGGGATTGGAATGAAAACACCTTTTCCAGTCCTGTGGCCACTGCTGAGTTTTCCAAATTTGCTGGCATATTGAGTGCAGCACTTTCACAGCATCCTCTTTCAGGATTTGAAATAGCTCAAATGGAATTCCATCACTTCCACTAGCTTTGTTCATAGTGTTGCTTTCTAAGGCCCACTTGACATCACATTCCAGGATGTCTGGCTCTAGGTCAGTGATCACACCATCGTAATTAGCTTGGTCATGAAGATCTTTTTTGTACAGTTCTTCTGAGTACTTTTGCCACCTCTTCTTAATATCTTCTGCTTCTTTTAGGTCCATACCATTTCTGTCCTTTATAGAACCCATCTTTAGTTCCAGAAAAACATCTATTTTTGCTTTGTTAACTATGCCAAAGTCTTTGACTGTGTGGATCACAATAAACTGTGGAAAATTCTGAAAGTGATGGGAATACCAGATCACCTGATGTGCCTCTTGAGAAATTTGTATGCAGGTCAGGAAGCAACAGTTAGAACTGGACATGGAACAACAGACTGGTTCCAAATAGGAAAAGGAGTATATCAAGGCTGTATACTGTCATCCTGCTTATGTAACTTATATGCAGAGTACATTATGAAAAACGCTGGGCTGGAAGAAGCACAAGCTGGAATCAAGATTGCAGGGAGAAATATCAGTAACCTCAGATATGCAGATGACACCACCCTTATGGCAGAAAGTGAAGAGGACCTAAAAAGCCTCTTGATGAAAGTGAAAGAGGAGAGTGAAAAAGTTGGCTTAAAGCTCAACATTCAGAAAATGAAGACCATGGCATCTGATCCCATCACTTCATGGGACATAGATGGGGAAACACTGCAAAGAGTGTCAGACTTATTTTTTGGGCTCCAATATCAGTACATCAGTGACTGCAGCCATGAAATTAAAAGATGCTTGCTCCTTGGAAGGAAAGTTATGACCAACCTAGATAGCATATGCAGAAGCAAAGACATTACTTTACCGACAAAGGTCCGTCTAGTCAAGGCTATGGTTTTCCAGTGGTAATGTATGGATGTGAGAGTTGGACTGTGAAGAAGACTGAGCACTGGAGAATTGATGCTTTTGAACTGTGGTGTTGGAGAAGACTCTTGAGAGTCCCTTGGACTGCAAGGAGATCCAACCAGTCCATTCTGAAGGAGATCAGCCCTGGGAATTCTTTGGAAGGAATGATGCTGAAGCTAAAACTCCAGTAGTTTGGCCACCTCATGTGAAGAGTTGACTCACTGGAAAAGACTCTGATACTGGGAGGGATTGAGGGTAGGAGGAGAAGGGGACGACAGAAGATGAGATGGCTGGATGGCATCACTGACTCAATGGACGTGAGTCTCAGTGAACTCTGGGAGTTGGTGATGGACAGGGAGGCCTGGCGTGCTGCAATTCATGGGGTCATAAAGAGTCGGATACGACTGAGCAACTGAACTGAACTGAACTAATGGAGACTTTTGGGTGAACTCTTTCCTATTAATGTTCCCTGGAGTCAGGAGTTCTCTGATATTCTAAAATTCTGGAGTTAAGGCTCCTGCCTCTGGATTTTTGTCTTTTTCTTACAGTAGCCTCAGGACTCATCAGTGCTCAGCTCCTCCATCCCTTTCCTCAACACCTTTCCTGAAAGGTGTTAGGGAGAGATCTCATGTTGTTTGAGGCCAGGGCAGGAGGCGAGTGAACGGTATCTTTCAGGTTGGTTGGTTCCCTGAATGGGTGAGGTTTCTGAATTGCATAGCCAGAGGTTAAAATATAAGAACATGATAGTTACTGAGATGCCTTGGCATTGGTTATCACAATTACCTCAGAGACTCCTATGGCTTCTGACACCCTGAGCAGCTTCCTTTTACCTCCACTGCTACTGCTACAGATTTTATCTTAAAGTGCAACTTATTACCTACTGCTTTCCAAGTTACCCAGACTGAGGAGCTCTGTCTCTAGCTTGTCTCATAACAAGAGACTGCTTGGTCTTCTTTGTGGTGGTGTGGCAGCCATTCCTCACCAGATCCTGCACTCCTTCCTACTCTTTGACCCTGTCAGGAAGTGTTCAACTGCAGAATGGGTTCCCCGAGGTAAGGAGAGCCCACAGCAGTCCAGGCAAAAATGAATCACTTTTGAACACCTCTTTTAGTATAACTGATATACAATAAACTCTAAATATTTAAGCTGCAAAATAAGTAAGTCTATATATTTCATAGTGTATATAAATACATACATATACATAATATAATGTGTATACATAATTATATATTTAGTGTAATAGATAAAGTACTTATTCAAAATGAAATGCATGTTTTCACACTCCAATGTTCATAGCACCATTATTTATAAATAATATTTATAAATGCCAAGGCATGGAAGCAACCTAAGTGTCCATCAATAGAGTAATGAATAAAGATGTGGTATATATACACAATGAAATACTACTTAACCATATAAAAGACTGGACTTTTGTCATTTCCAGCAATGTGTGTAGACTTGAAGGACATTATGCTAAGTGACTAAGATACAGAAATCAAATATTATATGATGTTATTCATACATGCAATCTATAGAAATACAGCAAGCTAGTGAATTTAACACACATGCACAAAAGTAGACTATCAGAGATAGACAGCAAGTTAGTGGTTTCCAATGGGGGATAGAGGAGAAATGGAGTGAGAGATTGGGGGTTATAAACTATTGGGTGCAAGATAGTCTCAAGGATGTACTGTAAAATATGAGGACAAAAGGCAAAAGTTTTAATAGCTCTAATGGAAAGATACCTTTTTAAACTCCACATAAATTTTCAAAAAGAGAGAGAAAATTATGGTGAAAATGAAATATATCTTTAATTGGTTATATATATATATATATATATATATATATATATATGTATATATACATACATACATTTAGATCACTATAGTAGTTATACCTGTATCCAGTGACTATTGAAAGTTTTCTTGAAATCTTTGGAAGATTAGCATTCAAATTTAAGTTTCTATGTTATTAATTTGATTGTCTCTCCTTACAGGAATGAAAACCAAAAGTATATCAACTTGTTTAGCATGTACTGAGGGATCAGAGAACTTTTGCTTAGGTTGTTTGCAAATCTTACTATTTAACATGAATGGATTTATATGCTCAACCTCGCAGTTTACAGTTTCTCTGGCTGTCATAGCTCCTTTAAATTGACCCCAAACAAGGAACTTGATGACATTGGTGGAGTCAAAAAACATTGAGTTTATCTCCCCCTATCCCATGAACACCCCAAAACTACAGCTAGCGTTTGACAAACTCTCCTCAACAATTACCTGAAGACTAGCAGAATGGCTTTTCTGTGACCAAGGTTATAAGAAAGTACTACACAAGTCTCTGTTGAGAGAAGAGAAGAAATTATCTAGGTAAAATCCACACCATGGGTCGGTGACCCAGAAGAGAATAGGATTACCACAGACTGAGGGGTCCTCTCTAAGGAGCAAGGAGCTCAAGCTTCTAATGGACACCCCAAACTTCAGTTCTGGCACTGGGAGGGCAAATCCCCTTGGCTTGTTTGAAAACCAGTGTCTTACCAGAGAGTGTAGGGAAATTATTATCAGTCCTTGAACAGTTGCTTGCTCCCAGTCCTAGCACAGAAGCAGCAGATTGAGAACTTTATTGCACTCTGGCCAGCCTGACAGAACCTGACAGTATGCACCAAACCTGCCCAAAGCTTCTTCCCCAACCTCTCCTGCTCTGTCACTGCTTCCAAACAAGGTAGAGACCATCATTTTGCCAAAGAAGAAGTGCAGCTAACTCAGATTTGTGACTGTAGATATGGGGACTTTGGCTATGAACCCAACCAGGGCAGAGACTGCCAACACACCAGTCTCAGGTCTTATTTCATCAAGGCAGAGACAGCCATCACACAAGAGGGAAGTAGAGCTAGCTTAGAACCATGATTCCAGCTTCTAAGGCCCTGGTCCCACCACTGACCATGCCCCTAAATAAGGTGGGTTCTACCATCATAGCTCAGATTTTTAGTTAGACCCCCTCCCCCACCGCTCAGGCTCCAGCCCCACCTGTTAAGAGGGAAATAACTGACATCAATCCTGGAGAAGTCCTGGCTCACACTTTGCTCCAGCTCTAGCTGCAGCTACTTTGACTCCAGCCCTAGAACTCACGAAGGTGGCAACAACTAGCTTATCTCACCAAAAGCACGAGGCACATGTGGAAAAGCAAAGAGTCACATAAAAGGGAACTCCATAAGACTATCAGCTGATTTTTAGCAGAAACTTTCCAGGTCAAAAGGGAGTGACATGACATATTTAAAGTGCTAAAGGGAAAAAATGAAACAAAAACTATGAAAAAGAAAATACTACCCAGAAAGATTATCATTCAGAACTGAAGGATAGTTTTGAGACAATGAAAAACCAAAAGAGCTTATCACCACTAAACTGGCCTTCAAGAAATGTTGAAGGGTCTACTTTAAGTGAAAATGAAAAGGTTATAACATTTTTATTTTTCATTTGAAGGGAAAAATACCACTGATTAAAGTGAATATATAGTACAAGAAGTTGATCAACCAATTAAGTAAGCTACACATTGTTGTTATTCAGTCACTAAGTCGCATCTGATTCTTTGCAATCTCATCGACTATAACACACCAGGCTCCTCTATACTTCACTATAGAGTTTGCTCAAATCCATGTCCATTGAGTTTGTGACCATATCTAACCATCTCATTCTCTGATGCCCCCTGCTACTTTTGCTTTCAATCTTTCCCAGCATCAGGGTCTTTTCCAGTGAGTCAGCTCTTCACATCAGGTGGCCAAATATTGAAGCTTCAGCTTCAGTGTCAGTCTTTCCAATGAATATTCAGGGTTGATTTCCTTTATGAATGGCTGGTTTGATCCACTGGCAATCTAAGGGACTCTCAGTAGTTTTCTGCCTTTGAATGTTTGAGTGTCTCCTGTGGAGGCACAGGTCATCAGTGACCTGCCACAGGGACAGCAGCTCTGGCTGCAGCAGGCCTTATCTGTGCAATCTGTGGCATAAGTCTTCTTGGAGGAGATCACAATTAACCCTACCATAGAGTCGCCAAGAAGATGAATCACAAACTGTAGATTTATGGCACACAATAGTTTTCCAAAACCAGAGGATACAGCATAGGGACCAAGAACCATTAGGGAATTTGACTTTGAACACCAGTGGGGTTTGAAAGCAGAATTTTATAGGACTAGGGAAACAGACTCTTGGAGGGCACACGCACACACACATTGTGTCAGCCAGGACCCAGGAGAAAGGAGCTATTACCCCACAAGAGACTGAGTTAAACTTGCTTGTGAGTGTCCAGGAGGCTCTGGTGGAAGCATGGGTCAAGAATGGCCTGCCTCGGGGTCAGGAGCACTGAATACAACACTTCTGGGAGTCCTGGCATAAGTCCTTTAAAAGGAGATCACCATTACCACCATTACCACCATTACCCCCATTATAGTTTGTCCTGAGGCCAAGCAACAGGAGGGAACACAGCCCCAACCATTAGCAGAAGACTGGAATAAGATTTACTCAGCATGGCCCCACCCACCAGAGAAAGGATCAGTTTTCCCCACAGCCAGTCTTTCCATTAGGAAGTTTCGACAATTTTTTTCTTCACAAATCAGAGGGCAGACAGAATGAAAACCAGACACACAGAAAACTAACCAACCTGATCACATGGATCACAGCCTTGTCTAACTCAATGAAACTATAAGCCATGCCTCGAAGGGCCACCCAAGACAGACGAATCGTGGTGGAGAGTATTGACAGAAGTGGTCCCCTGGTGAAGTGAATGGCAAACCACTTCAGCATTCTTTCCCTGAGAGCCCCATTACAGTACAAAAAGGCAAAAAGATATGACACTGAAAGATAAACTTTCCAGGTCAATAGGAGTCCAATATGTGGAGAAGGCAATGGCATCCTGCTCCAATACTCTTGCCTGGAAAATCCCATGGACGGAGGAGCCTGGTAGGCTGCAGTCCATGGGGTCGCTAGGAGTCGGACACAACT
>NW_011494029.1:594898-609783 GCF_000754665.1 Bison bison bison | reverse complement strand
TTTCACTTTTCACTTTCACGCATTGGAGAAGGAAATGGCAACCCACTCCAGTGTTCTTGCCTGGAGAATCCCAGGGATGGGGGAGCCTGGTGGGCTGCCGTCTATGGGGTCACACAGAGTCGGACACGACTGAAGCGACTTAGCAGCAGCAGCAGCAGCAGGAGTCCAATATGCCCCTTGGTAGGAGCAAAGAGTTAGCTCCAGAGGGAATGAAGAGGACTAAACCAAAGCAGAAAGGGTGCCCATTTGTGGATGTGTCTGGTGGTGAAAGTAAAGTCCAGTGCTGTAAAGAACAACATTTCACAGAAGCCTGGAATGTTAAGTCCATAAATCAAGGCAAATTGGAAGTAATCAAACAAGAGATGAAAGAGCGAACATCATCATTTTAGGAATCAGGGAACTAAAATGCTTGGGAATGGGTGAATTTAATTCATATGACCATTATATTTACTACAGCAGGTAAGAATACTTAGAAGAAATGAAGTAGCCATCTTAGTCAACAAAAGAGTCTGAAATGCAGTACTTGGGTGCAGTCTCAAAAATGACAGAATGATCTCGGTTCTCTTCCAGTGCAAAACATTCAGTGTCACAGTAATCCAAATCTATGCCCCAACCAGTATCGCAAAGAAGCTGAAGTTGACCGCTTTTATGAAGACATACAAGACCTTGTAGAACAAACATGAGAAAAAGAGATATGGTTTTCATCGTAAGGGACTGGAATGCAAAAGTAAGAAGTCAAGACCTACCTGGAGTAACAGCTAAGCTTGGTCTTGGAGTACAAAATGAAGCAGGGGAAAGGCTAACAGAGTTTTGCCAAGAGAATGAACTGGTCATAGCAAACACCCTCTTCCAGCAACACAAGAAACCAGCACCAAAAGATCAATACCAAAATCAGATTGATTATATTCTTTGCAGCCAAAGATAGAGAAGCTTTATAGAGTCATGAAAAATAAGGCTGGGAAATGACTATAGCTAGATCAAGGACTACTTATAGCAAAATTCAGACTTAAATTGAAGAAAATATAGAAAACCACTAGGCCACTCAGGTATGACCTAAATCAAATTCCTTGCAATTATACAGTGGAAGTAACAAACAGACTTCAAGGGATTAGATTTGATAGAGTGCCCAAAGAATTATGGGCAGAAGTTTGTAATATGGTACAGGAGTCAGCAATCAAAATTATCTGCAAGAAAAAGAAATGCAAAAAGGCAAAATGGGTTGTTTGAAAAGGCCTTACAAAAAGCTGAGAAAAGAAGAGAAGTGAAAGGCAAAGGAGAAAAGGAAAGCTTTACCCATTTAAATACAGAGTTCCAAAGAATAGCAAGGAGACATAAGACAGCTTTCGTAAGTGATCAATGCAAAGAAATAGAGGAAAACAATAGAATGGGAAAGACTAGAGATCTCTTCAAGAAAATTAGAGATACCAAGGGAACATTTCGTGCAAAGATGGACACAATAAAGGACAGAAATGATATGGACCTAATAGAAAAAGAAGATATTAAGAATAAGTGATAAGAACACACAGAAGAACTATACAAGGAAGACCTTAATGATCCAGATAACTACAATTGTGTAATCACTCATTTAGATCCAGAAATCCTGGAATGCAGAGTCAAGTGGGCCTGAGGGAGCATCACTACAAGCAAAGACAGTGGAGGTAATGGAATGCCAGTTTAGCTATTTCATATCCTAAAAGATGATTTTGTTAAAGTCCTGAGCTCAATATGACAGCAAATTTGGAAAACTCAGCAGCAGACACAGGGCTGAAAAAGATGCTTTCATTCCAGTCTCAAGGAAGGGCAATTCAAAAGCATTCAAACTATTATAAAATTGTACTTGTTTCACATGGTGGCAAGGTTATGCTCAAAATCCCTACAGCTTGACTTTAGCAGTATATGACCTGAGAACTTCCAGATGTAGAAGATCAGCATCAAAGAGCAGAGGAAACAAATATCAAGTTGTCAACATTCACTAGATCATGGAGAAAGCAAGCAAATTCCAGGGAAAAAAAAAAAAAATCTACTTCTCCTTCAATGACTACATGAATGCCTTTGACTATTTGGATCACAATAAACAGTGCAGAATTCTTAATGAGATGGGGATACCAGACTACCTTACCTGGCTCTTGCAAAACCTGTATGCAGGTCAAGAAGCAACAGTTAAAACTAGAATGGAAAAACAAACTGCTTTAAAATTGGGAAAGGAGAACAACAAGGCTGTATATTGTCACCCTGCTTATTGAACTTATATGCAGAGTACATTATGCAAAATCCCAGGCTGCATGAAGCCCAAGCTGTAATCAGGATTGCCCAGAAAAATAAGAGGTACCTCAGATATGCAGATGACACCACCCTGATGGCAGAAAGTGAAGAGCAACTAAAAAACCTCTTGATGAAGGTGAAACAGGAGAGTGAAAAAGTTGGCTTAAAATTCATCTTTCAAAAAACTAAGATCATGGCATCCAGTCCCATCACTTAATGGCAAACAGACAGGGAAAAAATAGAAACAGTGGCAGACTTCATTCCTTGGGCTCCAAAATCACTGCAGATGGTGACTGCAGCCAAGAAATTAAAAGAAGCTTTCTCCTTGGAAGAAAAACTATGACCAATCTAGACAGCATATTAAAAATCAAAGACATTACTTTGCAGACAAAGTTGCATATAGTCAAAGCTTTGGTTTTTCCAGTTGTTATGTACGGATGTGAGATGGACCACAATGAACGCTGAACACTGAAGAATTGATGCTTTTGTACTGTGGGGTTGGAGATGACTCTTGAGAGTCCCTTGGACTGCAAGGACATCCAACCAGTCAGTCCTAAAGGAGATAAACCCTGGACATTCATTGGAAAGACTGATGTTGATGGTGAAGCTCCAATACATTGGCCACCTGATGCAAAGAGCCAACCAGTTAGAAATGGCCTTCATACTGGGGATGAGGGCAATCAGAGAAAGGAATGACAGCAGACAAGATGTTTTGATGGCATCACCAACTCAATGGACATGAGTTTGAATAAGCTCCTGAAGGTGGAAGAGGACAGGGAAGCATGGTGAGCTGCAGTTCATGGTGTCACAAAGAGTCAGACAGGACTAAACAACAATAGTCTTCTCCATCACCATACTTCAAAACATCAATTCTTTGGCATTCTGCCTTCTTTACAGTTCTTAGTGTATTCATACATAACTAGTGGAAAAACCATAGCTTTGACTTCAGGGAACTTTCTTGGCAAAGTGATGTATCTGCTTTTAAATGTGCTGTCTCTGTTTCCCTCCAAGGAGCAAACATCTTTTAATTTAATGTCTACAGTTATCATCTGCAGTGATTTTGGAGCCCAAGAAAATGCAATCTGTCACTGCTTCCTCCTTTTCAACTTCTATTTGTCATGAAGTGATGAGACCAGATGTCACAATCTTAGTTTTTTGTTTTGTTTTTTTTTTTTAATGTTGAATTTCAAACCAGTATTTTTTTTTTAAATTTCATCTTTCACCCTCATCAAGATGGTCTTTAATTCCTCTTCACTGTCTGCCATTTGGTATCTTATATCTGAAAAACAAAATTGCAAAATCAACTATTAGCAACAGTGAACAGTTAATGAATATACATAAGATGTAAAATATGATACCCCCCAAATAAAACATTAGGGGGAGGAGTAAAAAGGGGAAAAACCTTAGAAATATTTGATCTTAAATGACTATCAGTCTAAATTAACTAATCTCATAGTAACCACAGACCAAAATCTTAAAAAAAAAAAAAAAAATTACAAAAAAATTTAAAAGAGAAACAAATGAACTCAAATATAAAAATAAATAACTAAAGCTATCAAAGCACAAGGGAACATATTAAAAGAAGAATAAAAGGACAGAAAACTATGAAGACAACCAGGAAGTTTGTAAGAAAATGCCAACAATTATTGATTATTGTTTTAAGGGCAAATGAACTATATCTTCCAATCAAAAGACATAGGTGGCTGAATGAATTTAAAACAACAAAAAAGACATATCTACATTTTGCCTAAAAGACTCACTTCAAAGTTAACTTACAAGTAGATTGAACTTGGATTGATAAAAAAAGATATTCCATACAAATGGAAACAAAATGAAGTCAAGGTGTTAATACACATATTAGAAAAAATAGATATAAAAAAATCTATAACAAAGGACAAAGAAAGAAATTATGTAATAATAAGTGGGATAACCCATGGAGGAGATACATATTTATATTATGTGCACCTAACATAGGAGAAACTAAATATGTAAAGCAAATATTGACAGACACAAAAGAAAATATTGTCAGTAATAGAATAATAAGGGTACTCTAAAACTCTACTTTCTTCAGTAAATAGATAACCCAAGAGAAAATCAATAAGGATACCATGGTTTTAAATGACACATTAAGTTGGATAAACTTAATAGATACCTACAAATATTCTATCTAAAAGCAGAAGAATATACATCAT
This sequence comes from Bison bison bison, assembly GCF_000754665.1. Taxonomy (NCBI): domain Eukaryota; kingdom Metazoa; phylum Chordata; class Mammalia; order Artiodactyla; family Bovidae; genus Bison; species Bison bison. The sequence continues at coordinate 605,329 of NW_011494029.1, read as the reverse complement.
TTTCAAGTACTCATGGAACTATCTCCAAGATAGATTACATGCCAAGCCACAAACATCATGATCTAATGGGATGTATTCAAGGAATTCAAGGATGGCTCAATCCACAAATAAAGCAATTAAAATCTCATGATAATCACAGATAATGTAGGGAAAGCATTTGACAAACTCAACATTCACTTATAATAAAAACTCTCAATTTTGGCAAATAGGGAAGAAAGCTCAACATGCATTAGGCTGCATTAGGTCATTCGTAACAAACCCATAGCTAATATCATATTCAAAGGTGAAAAGCTAAAATCTTTTCTTGTAAGATCAGGAACAGGACAGATGACAACTTTCATTACTTTTATTTAACCTAACCTTGGAAGTCCTATTCAAGGAAATCAGACAAGAAAAAGAAATAAAAGACATCTAAATAGAAAAGAAGTAAAACTATCCCTATTTGAAGATGAAATTATACTGTATAGAGAAAACCCTAAAGTGTTCACCAAAAATACTACCAGAGCTATCACCAAAAAAAAAAAAAAAAAAGACATAAGAGCAAAGAAAGGATTTGGTTAAAATTTCAGGAAACAAAATTAACATAAAAAATTTGTTCTTTTTAATGGCTGAGTAATACTCCATTGTGTATATGTAACACAGCTTTCTTATCCATTCATCTGCTGATGGACATCTGGGTTGCTTCCATGTCCTGGCTATTATAAGCAGTGCTGCGGTGAACACTGGGGTACACGTGTCTCTTTCAATTCTGGTTTCCTCAGTGTGTATGCCCGGAAGTAGGATTGCTGGGTCATAAGGCAGTTCTATTTCCAGTTTTTTAAGGAATTTACACACTGTTGAGACATGTATAATATCATATATGAAATGAGTCGCCAGTCCAGGTTCGATGCACGATACTGGATGCTTGGGGCTGGTGCACTGGGACGACCCAGAGGGATGGTACGGGGAGGGAGGAGGGAGGAGGGTTCAGGATGGGGAACACATGTATACCTATGGCGGATTCATGTTGATATATGGCAAAACCAATACAATATTGTAAAGTTAAAAAATAAAATAAAATAAATTTAAAAAATAAAAAAAAAGAAATTTGTTGCATTTCTTTATACTAAGGATGAACTATAAGAAAGAAAAACAAAGAAAACCACCCAGATTAAATTGAATCAAAGTAATAAGCTACCTAGTAATAAATTTAACCAAGGAGCTGAAAGGCCTATACTCTAAACACTGTGAGACAGTGATATAGGAAATTGAAGATGATACATACAAATGGAAAGATAACTTACGTTCATGAATTGGAAGAATTAATATTATTAAAATGTCCATATTATTCAAAGAAATCTTCAGATTTAACTGAGTCCCAGTTAAAATATCCATGACATTTTTCATAGTACAAGAAGAAATAATTCTAAAATTTGTAAGAAAGCACAAAAAACACTGATCTTGAGAAAAAAGAACAAACCTGGAGGCCTCCTGATTTCAGACTATACTGAAAAGCTATGGCAGTCAAAACTGTATGGTTCTGGCACAAAACAGATACATATATCAGTGAAGCAGACTAGAGAGCCCAGAAATATACCCACATTTGTGTGATTAATTAACCTATGAAAAGGAGGCAAGAATATACAGTGGAGAAGATACAGTCTCTTCAACATGTGAAAACTACATATAAAATAATTAAACCAAAACATTTTCTAATACCAAATATAAAAATTAGCTAAAATTCACTAAAGACTGAAATATAAGACCTAAAACTTTAAAACTCTTAGAAGAAAACATAGGAGTACACTTTTTGACACTCAAAATGCCAGCAAACTTGGAAAACTCAGCAATGGCCACAGAACTGGAAATGGTCATTTTTCATCCAATCTCAAAGAAAGGCAATGCAAGAGAATGTTCAAACTACCTCACAATTGCACTCATCTCACACACTAGCAAAGTAAAGCTCAAAATTCTCCAAGTGAGGCTTCAACAGTACATGATCTGAGAACTTTCAGATGTACATGCTGGATTTAGGAAAGGCAGAAGAACCAGAAATCAAATTGCCAACAAAGATTGGATCATAGAAAAAGCAAGAGAATTTCAGAAAAGCATCTACTTCTGCTTTATTGACTATGCCAAAACCTTTGACTGTGTGGATCACAACAAACTGGAAAATTCTTCAAGAAATGTGAATACCAGACCGCCTTACCAGCCTCCTGAGAAACATATATTCAGGTCAAGAAGCAACAGTTAGAACTGGACATGGAACAATGGGCTCTTTCCAAATTGGGAAAGGAGTATATCAAGGCTATATGCTGTCACCCTGCTTCTTTAACTTATATGCAGAGTACATAATGCAAAATGTTGGACTAAATTAAGCCCAGGCTGGAATCAAGATTCCTGGGAGAAATATCAATGACCTCAAATATGCAGAATGCCTATGATACCACCCTTATGGCAGAAAGCAAAGAGGAACTGAAGAGCCCCTTGATAAAAGTGAAAGAGAAGAGTGAAAAAGCTGGCTTAAAACTTAACATTCAAAAAACTAAGATCATGGCATCCAATCCCATCACTTTATGGGAAATACATGGGGAAATCATGGAAACAGTGACAGACTTTATTTTCTTGGGCTCCAAAATCACTGCAGATGGTGACTGCAGTCATGAAATTAAAAGTCCTTTGCTCCTTGGAAGAAAAGCTATGACCAACCTAGACAGCATATTAAAAAGCAAAGACATCACTTTGCCAACAAAGTTCCATCTAGTCAAAGCTATGTTTTTTCCAGTAATCATGTATGGATTTGAGAGTTGGACCATAAAGAAAATTGAGCACTGAAGAACTGATGCTTTTGAACTGCGGTGTTGGAGAAGATTCTCAAGAGCCCCTTGAAGTGCAAAAAAATCAAACTAGTCAATCCTGAAAGAAATCAGTCCTGAATATTCATTGGAAGGACTGATGCTGAGGCTGAAACTCCAATACTTTGGCCACCTGATGAGAAGAACTGACTCATTGGAAAAGACCCTAATGTGAGGAAAGATTGAAGGCAGGAGGAGAATGGAACTACAGAGGATGAGACGGTTGGATGGCATCAGCAACTTCATAGACATGAGTTTGAACAAGTTCTAGGAGTTGATGATGGATAGTGAAGCCTGGTGTGCTGCAGTCCATGGGATCGCAAAGAGTCAGACATGAGTGAGTGACTGAACTAAGCTAAGCATTTTTTGACAATGGTCTTAGCAATTTTTTAAAATCTATTTATTTTGTAAGGAGAAAAAAAGTAAAAACAGATAAATGGGACCAAATCAAACCTAAAAGATCATCATAATAGGAAAAGACAACCTAGTGAATGGGAGAATATATTTGCAAACAGTAGGTCTGATAAGGAGTTATTATTTAAAATATATAAAGATCTTATTCACCCAAGTAAAAAAAGTTACATGGGTAGAGAACTTGAATCCACATTTTCTCAGAGAAGACAGTGACCAAAAGGCAAATGAAAAGATGAATGACATCATTAATCATCAGGGAAATGCAAATCAAAATTACAGTAAGATATCACCTCACATCTGTCAAAATGGTTATTAACAAAAAACTCACAAATAACAAATATTTGTGAATATTTGGATTAAAAAAAAAAAAACTTTTCTTGTGAAGTAAATTGCATGCACTCCTGCTAAGTCACTTCAGTCATGTCTGACTCTTTGCAACGCTATGGACTGTAGCCCACCAGTCTCTTCTGTCCATGGAATTCTCCAGGCAAGTGTACTGGAGTAGGTTTCCCTGCCCTCTAAGGGATCTTCCCAACCAAAGGATCGAAACTTCATCTCTTATATCTCTTGTATTGGCAGGGGACTTCTTTACAACTTGTTCCACCTGGGAAGCCCACACCAGCTGGTTAAAGATCCAGCAATACCTGCATTGTGACCCAGAAATATGTAGACAACTTCCCCCATGGGAATTCCATAAACAGGCTGAAGGACCCACCCTTACTGACACAAAGGGGCATGGACAGATTCATCCACTCAAAATTACACCAGTGGGTCTCAGGACATACCATGCTGTCCCAGGAGGCCACAGGTAGCCTCCAGGATTGGAGGATTGTCAGAGAATGATGGAACCTTCCCTGCTGCCCCAGGACTGTGTAGAAAGCTCCTGCTAAACTAAATGTGTTGCTCGTGCTGCTCGCCGGGGCTGCAGCAGAGGCTGCCCAACTTCTCTGAGCCAAGTGCCCAGTGGTGCCCTGTGCCCTTGGCACGGTGGTGGTGCCTCGGCTCCGCGGGAGGGAGCCTGCGGCCAGGGCTGACTCTCGCCCTGCCACCTCCAGCGATGCTCCCTGCTCAGCCTCCCCGCCTGGCGATTGCAGGAAGACTTGAATGAAGCGATAATGTAAATTAGAGAAAGGAGATAAAAATAACCTCTGGATATTCCTCTTATGTGAGATTTATTCTGGATGAGGCGTTAAGATTGTTACTGGAAGTGTATTACTGTCACCTGTGTCTCCTCCCTAACCCCTCTCTGATCTACCCAACTCTGAATTTCTGTGGGTTCCAGACCATGGAGAGCACTTAGGGAACTGATTACTGGCTGGATCTGTCTCTCTCTTTTTCATTCCCCCCTTTTATCCTCCTGGCCACCTCTGTCTCCTTCCTCCCTCCTCTCTTCTCTGTATAACTCCATGAACATCTCTGAGCGGTCCAGTTATGGAGTGCACATAAGAAAGTGATTACTGTCTAGCCTGATCTCTCCTCTATTGATTCCACCTCACCTCATTCAGGTCACCTCTAACTCCCTCCTCCCTCTTCTCTTCTCCATGTAACTCTGTGAACCTCTCTGGGTGTCCCTCACTGTAGAGAAACTTTTCATCTTTAACCTAGATGTTTTATCAATGGTGCTGTATAGAAGGAGAAGTCTTGAGACTACTGTAAAAATAAGACTGAAAACCAGAAGCAGGAGGCTTAAGTCCAAACCCTGACTCCAGGGAACTCCTGACTCCAGGGAACATTATTTGACAGGAGCTCATCAAACGCCTCCATACCTACACTGAAACCAAGTACCACAAGGGCCAGCAAGTTTCAGAGCAAGACATACCATGCAAATTCTCCAGCAACACAGGAACACAGCCCTGAGCTCCAATATACAGGCTGCTCAAAGTTACCACAAAACCATAGACATCTTATAACTCATTACTGGACACTTCATTGCACTCCAGAAAGAAATCCAGCTCCACCCACCAGAACACTGACACAAGCTTCCCTAACCAAGAAACCTTGACAAGCCACCTGTACAAACCCACACACAGTGACAAAACTCCATATAAAGAGAACTCCTCAAACTGCCAGAATACAGAAAGGACACCCCAAACTCAGCAATATAAACAAGATGAAGAGACAGAGGAATACCCAGCAGGTAAAGGATCAGGATAAATGCCCACCAAACCAAACAAAAGAGGAAGAGATAGGGAATCTACCTGATAAAGAATTCCGAATAATGATAGTGAAAATGATCCAAAAGCTTGAAATCAAAATGGAATTTCAGATAAATAGCCTGGAGACAAGAATTGAGAAGATGCAAGAAAGGTTTAACAATGACCTAGAAGAAATAAAAAAGAGTCAATATATAATGAATAATGCAATAAATGAGATAAAAAACACTCTGGAGGCAACAAATAGTAGAATAACTGAGGCAGAAGATAGGATTAGTGAATTAGAAGATAGAATGGTAGAAATAAATGAATCAGAGAGGAAAAAAGAAAAACGAATTAAAAGAAATGAGGACAATCTCAGAGACCTCCAGGACAATATTAAATGCTACAACATTAGAATCATAGGAGTCCCAGAAGAAGAAGACAAAAAGAAAGACCATGAGAAATACTTGAGGGGATAATAGTTGAAAAGTTCACTAAAATGGGGAAGGAAATAATAACCCAAGTCCAAGAAACCCAGAGAGTCCCAAACAGGATAAACCCAAGGTGAAACACCCCAAGACACATTTTAATCAAATTAACAAAGATCAAACACAACAAATATTAAAAGCAGCAAGGGAAAAACAACAAATATCACACAAGGGAATTCCCATAAGGATAACAGCTGATCTGTCAATAGAAACTCTTCAAGCCAGGAGGGAATGGCAAGACATACTTAAAGTGATGAAAGAAAATAACCTACAGCCCAGATTACTGTACCCAGCAAGGATCTGATTCAAATGTGAAGGAGAAATCAAAAACTTTACAGACAAGCAAAAGCTGAGAGAATTCAGCACCACCAAACCAGCTCTCCAACAAATACTAAAGGATATTCTCTAGACAGGAAACACAAAAATGGTGTATAAACTCGAACCCAAAACAATAAAGTAAATGGCAATGGGATCATACTTATCAATAATTTCCTTAAACATAAATGGGTTGAATGCCCCAACCAAAAGACAAAGACTGGCTGAATGGATACAAAAACAAGACCCCTATATATGTAGTCTACAAGAGACCCACCTCAAAACAGGGGACATATAGAGACTGAAAGTGAAGGGCTGGAAAAAGATTTTCCATGCAAATAGAGACCAAAAGAAAGCAGGAGTAGCAATACTCATATCAGATAAAATAGACTTTAAAATAAAGGCTGTGTAGAGATAAAGAAGGTCACTACATAATGATCAAAGGATCAATCCAAGAAGAAGATATAACGATTATAAATATATATGCACCCAACATAGGAGCACAGCAATATGTAAGACAAATGCTAACAAGTATGAAAGGGGAAATTAACAATAACACAATAATATTAGGAGACTTTAATACCCCACTCACACCTATGGATAGATCAACTAAACAGAAAATTAACAAGGAAACACAAACTTTAAATTATACAATAGACCAATTATACCTAATTGATATCTATAGGACATTTCACCCTAAAACAATGAATTTCAACTTTTTCTCAAGCACACACGAAACCTTCTCCAGGATAGACCACATCCTGGGCCATAAATCTAGCCTTGGTAAATTCAAAAAACTTGAAAGCATTCCAAGCATCTTTTCTGACCACAATGCAGTAAGATTAGATCTCAATTACAGGAGAAAAACTATTAAAAATTCCAACATATGGAGGCTGAACAACATGCTGCTGAATAACCAACAAATCACAGAAGAAATCAAAAAAGAAATCAAAATTTGCATAGAAACGAATGAAAATGAAAACACAACAACCCAAAACCTGTGGGACACTGTAAAAGCAGTCCTAAGGGGAAAGTTCATAGCACTACAGGCATACCTCAAGAAACAAGAAAAAAGTCAAATAAATAACCTAACTCTACACCTAAAGCAACTAGAAAAGGAAGAAATGAAGAACCCCAGGGTTAGTAGAAGGAAAGAAATCTTAAAAATTAGGGCAGAAATAAGTGCAAAAGAAATAAAAGAGACCATAGCAAAAATCAACAAAGCCAAAAGCTGGTTCTTTGAAAGGATAAATAAAATTGACAAACCATTAGCCAGACTCATCAAGAAATAAAGGGAGAAAAATCAAATCAATAAAATTAGAAATGAAAATGGAGAGATCACAACAGACAACACAGAAATACAAAGGATCATAAGAGACTACTATCAGCAATTATATGCCAATAAAATGGACAACTTGGAAGAAATGGACAAATTCTTAGAAAAGTACAACTTTCCAAAACTGGACCAGGGAGAAATAGAAAATCTTAACAGACCCAACACAAGCACGGAAATTGAAACTGTAATCAAAAATCCTTCAGCAAACAAAAGCCCAGGACCAGATGGCTTCACAGCTGAATTCTACCAAAAATGTAGAGAAGAGCTAACACCTATCCTACTCAAACTCTTCCAGAAAATTGCAGAGGAAGGGAAACTTCCAAACTCATTCTATGAGGCCACCATCACCCTAATACCAAAACCTGACAAAGATCCCACACACAAAAAAGAAAACTACAGGCCAATATCACTGATGAACATAGATGCAAAAATCCTTAACAAAATTCTAGCAATCAGAATCCAACAACACATTTAAAAGATCATACACTATGACCAAGTTGGCTTTATCCCAGGGATTCAAGGATTCTTCAATATCCACAAATCAATCAATGTAATACACCACATTAACAAATTGAAAAATAAAAACCATATGATTATCTCAGTAAATGCAGAGAAAGCCTTTGACAAAATTCAACATCCATTTATGACAAAAGCTCTCCAGAAAGCAGGAATAGAAGGAACATATCTCAATATAATAAAAGCTATATATGACAAACCCACACAAACATTATCTTCAATGGTGAAAAATTGAAAGCTTTACCCCTAAAGTCAGGAACAAGACAAGGATTCCCACTTTTACCATTACTATTCAACATAGTTTTGGAAGTTTTGGCGACAGCAATCAGAGCAGAAAAAGAAATAAAAGGAATTCAGAATGGAAAAGAAGAAGTAAAACTCTCACCGTTTGCAGATGACATGATCCTCTACATAGAAAACCCTAAAGACTCCACCAGAAAATTACTATAACTAATCAATGATTATAGTAAAGTTGCAGGACATAAAATCGACACACAGAAATCCCTTGCATTCCTATACACTAATAATGAGAAAATAGAAAGAGAAATTAAGGAAACAATTCCATTCACCATTGCAACGGAAAGAATAAAATACTTAGGACTATAGCTACCTAAAGAAACTAAAGACCTATATATAGAAGACTATAAAACACTGGAGAAAGAAATCAAAGAGGACACTAATAGATGGAGAAATATACCATGTTCATGGATCAGAAGAATCAATATAGTGAAAATGAGTATACTATCCAAAGCAATTTATAGATTCAATGCAATCCCTATCAAGCTACCAACAGTATTCTTCACAGAACTAGAACAAATAATTTCACAATTTGTATGGAAATACAAAAAACCTTGAATATCCAAAGCAATCTTGAGAAAGAAGAATGGAACTGGAGGAATCAACCTGCCTGACTTCAGGCTCTACTACAAAGCCACAGTCATCAAGACAGCATGGTACTGGCACAAAGACAGAAATATAGATCAATGGAACAAAATAGAAAGCCCACAGATAAATCCACGCACCTATGGACACCTTATCTTTGACAAAGGAGGCAGGAATATACAGTGGAGAAAAGATAATCTCTTTAACAAGTGGTGCTGGGAAAACTGGTCAACCACTTGTAAAAGAATGAAACTAGAACACTTTCTAACATCATACACAAAAACAAACTCAAAATGGATTAAAGATCTCAATGTAAGACCAGAAACTATAAAACTCCTAGAGAAGAACATAGGCAAAACCTTTTCTGACATAAATCACAGCAGGATCCTATATGAGCCACCTTCCAGGATATTGGAAATAAAAGCAAAAATAAATAAATGGGACATTATTAAACTTAAAACTTGTGCACCACAAAAGAAACTGTAAGCAAGGTGAAAAGACAGCCTTCAAAATGGGAGAAAATAATAGCAAATGAAGCAATAGACAAACAACTAATCTCAAAGATATACAAGCAACTCCTATAGCTCAATTCCAGAAAAATAAATGACCCAATCAAAAAATGGGCCAAAGAACTAGACATTTCTCCAAAAAAGACATACAGATTGCTAACAAACACATGAAAAAATGTTCAACATCATTCATTATCAGATAAATGCAAATCAAAACCACTTTTGGGTACCATTTCATGCCAGTCAGAATGGCTGCGATCCAAAAGTCTACAAGCAATAAATGCTGGAGAGAGTGTGAAGAAAAGGGAACCCTCTTACACTGTTGGTGGGAATGCAAACTAGTACAGCCACTATGGAGAACAGTGTGGAGATTCCTTAAAAAACTGGAAATAGAACTGCCTTATGACCCAGCAATCCCACTGCTGGGCATACACACTGAGGAAACCAGAATTGAAAGAGACACGTGTACCCCAGTGTTCATTGCAGCACTGTTTATAATAGCCAGGACATGGAAGCAACCTAGATGCCCATCAGCAGATGAATGGATAAGAAGGCTGTGGTACATATACACAATGGAGTATTACTCAGCCATTCAAAACAATACATTTGAATCAGTTCTAATGAGGTGGATGAAACTGGAGCCGATTATACAGAGTGAAGTAAGCCAGAAAGAAAAACACCAATACATATCCTGCTGCTACTGCTGCTAAGTCGCTTCAGTCATGTCCGACTCTGCGACCCCATAGACGGTAGCCCACCATGCTTCCCCATCCCTGGGATTCTCCAGGCAAGAACACTGGAGTGAGTTGCCATTTCCTTCTCTAATGCATGAAAGTGAAAAGTAAAAATGAAGTCGCTCAGTCGTGTCTGACTCTAGCGACCCCATGGACTGCAGCCTACCAGGCTCCTCTGTCCATGGGATTTTTTAGGCAAAAGTACTGGAGTGGGGTGTCATTGCCAATATAGTACACTAATGCATATATATGGAATTTAGAAAGATGG
>NW_011494029.1:583414-594798 GCF_000754665.1 Bison bison bison | reverse complement strand
ACAGTCTTTTGGACTCTGTGGGAGAGGGAGAGGGTGGGATGATTTGGGAGAATGGCATTGAAACATGTATAATATCATATATGAAACGAGTTGCCAGTCCAGGTTCGATGCATGATACTGGATTCTTGGGGCTGGTGTACTTGGATGACCCAGAGGGATGGTATGGTGAGGGAGGAGGGAGGAGGGTTCAGGATGGGGAACACATGTATACCTGTGGCGGATTCATGTTGATGTATGGCAAAACCAATACAATATTGTAAAGTTAAAAAAAATATATATATATATATATATGAAAGCTCCTGCTACTGGGAAATCCACCAGTGGATACCAGTACCTGCCCTGCTATTCTGAGGGGGAGGGGGGACAACTTTGTTGGCAAAGTGATGTCTCTGCTTGTTAATATGCTGAATAACTCACTTCACTAAGAAATTCGTCAGGGGATACCAGAAGCCATCCTGCTGTCCTTGGAAAGGGAAGAAAGCTTCCACAACTAAAGAATTTGTCAGTATGTGCTAGAACACATCCTCCTCTCCCAGGAGTACACACACAAAAAACTCTCCCCACTAGGAAATCCACCAGTGGGTTCCAGTACCTGCCTGCTGTCTCATAGGGATATAGATAATCTCCCCTACTAGGAAATCAGTCAGTGGGTAAAAAGAGATATCCCACCATCCCAGCAGTGCACAGAAAACTCTAATTTCTAGGAAATTTTCCAGTGGGTTCTGTGAACCACTCCACTACCCCACGAGGCCACAGGTAGCTCCCTTCTCTAGGAAATCATCCTAGAAGAGGAGCTGAAACCACAGCTGAAGCCAGGAAATATGTGACTAAGAAGGAAGAACTGAAATCTGCACAAGAACTGAAGAACTGCACAAATGCCAGTTAAATCTCTGCTGTTCAGTTCAATTTAGTCATTCAGTCATGTCCAACTTTGCAACCCCATGGACTGCAGCATGCCAGGCTTTCCTGCCCATCACTAACTCCCGGAGTTTACTCAAACTCATGCCATTAAGACGGTGATGCCATCCAACAATCTCATCCTCTGTCTTCCCCTTCTTCTCTTGTCTTCAATCTTTCCCAGCATCAGGGTCTTTTCCAATGAGTTAGTTCTTTGCATCAGGTGGCCAAAGTATGGGAGTTTCAACTTCAGCATCAGTCCTTTCAGTGAATATTCATTTCCCTCAGGATTGACTGGTTGGATCTCCTTGCAGTTCAAGGGATTGTCAAGAGTCTTCTTCAACACCAAAGTTCAAATAATTATTTGGCCTCTGCTAACTGCTTCCAAAATTCAATGCTGACAAATATCCAAAAGGGCAAGTGCTCTTGTAGCTGAGATGGGTCTGACTTTAGCATCTATAGACTCTTGGGAAATACACATAGGAATATGGCCACACTAGAGGCTAAGCTGCCTCCAAGTTCCACAGTGGACCCAGACTTACCAGTACTGCAGTACTAGAAATGAACTTCAGTGACCTACACTGATAGCCAGATGAAAACAATGCCTGAGAGTAAACAGGGCCAATTGCCAGAGTATCTACAGTTAAGACAGGACTAACAGAAGTGCCAACAACAGTATGCTTTGTAAGCCTATAGAGGAGTTGAAAGGAGATGACAGAGAATAATCACAGATAAGCATCTCCAAAGAGGGAAAACTCAGTGGCTTATATCCTAGTGGGAGATCTCCATTCCCACTTACTTCACACTTCAGATGAGAATCATAGTTAAGAAACAGATTTGAGGGCCTCTACTACAACAACTAGGGGACAGACTCTGCCTCTGACAGAGCAGTGACAATCACAAAGCAAAAGGGAGGGTCCAATCAATATCCAAGGCAGGCTCTGATCACATCCCTTCTTGTTATCAAGGACATAACAGCACAAGCATCTTGATGAACCTTATCCAACAGGGGGTATACACCAGAAGCAATAGAAACCAGAGCTCTTACAGCCTGTGGAAAGGAGACCACAGACATAATAAGTCTGACAAATAAGAACACAAAGAAGTATGTTTCAGATGAAGAAGCAAGATAAAAGCCTAAAAGAATAACTAGATGAAGAGGATACAAGCAATCTACCTGAAAAGGAATTCAAAGTAATGATAGTAAAGTTGCTCTAAGATCACAGATCAAGAAATTACAAGAAGTGTTTAACAAAGACCTAGAAGAACTAAAGAACAAACAGAAATTAACAAGACAAAAATTGAAATGAAAAATACACTAGAAATAACTAATAGCAGAATAACTGAGGTAGAGGAATAGATAAGTGACCTGGAAGTCATAATCATGGAAATCAATGCTGCAGAATGAATAAAAGAAAAAAAAAAAAAAGGATGGAAAGAAATGAAGACACTCTCAGACACCTCTGGGGAACATTATAACATACCAATATTCGAAGTATAGGTATTCAAGAAGAAGAAAAAGAGAAACTGCTGGAGAAAATGTTTGACATGATCATAGTAAAAAACTTGCCTAACATGAGAAAGAAAATAATAACCCAAGACCAGGAAGTGTAGAGTCTGATTCAGGATAAATCCCAGAAGGCACATGCCAGTATGCATTCAAATCACACTAAAGAAAACTTAAATACATAGAAATAATACTAAAGGCAGTAAGGGAACATCAACGTAGAACATACAAGGGAATCCCTATAAGGTTATCAAATGTGTTTGTGTGTGTGTGTGTTTTCAGCAGAAAATCAGTGGGCCAGAAGATAATGGTATAATTAAAGTGATGAAAGGGCATGCATGCATGTCAAATTGTTTCAATCATGCCCAACTCTTTGTGACCCTATGGACTATAGCCCATCAGGCTTCTCTGACCATGGGCTTCTTCAGGCAAGAATATGGGAGTGGGTTGCCATTTCCTTCTCGGATGAAAGGACAGATACTGCAAAAAGGAATATCCAGAAAGGCTCTCATTCTCATTCCATGGAGAAATTGAAAGCTTTACAGACAAGCAAAAACTAATGGAATTCAGCACCCCTAAACTAGCTTTACAACTGCTGAAGAAACTGGTCAAATCAGCAAACACAAGAGAGAGAAAAAAGATGAAGAGAAGCATAAAGATCCACAAGACAAACCCACGACAAATAAAAATCTGGCAATAGGAGCAGGCATATCAGTAACAATCTTAAATGTAAATGGTTCAATGTTGCAACCAAAAGACATGCATGCTTGAATGAAGACAAAAACAGGACTAGCATATATGCTGTCTGTAAGAGATCCATGTCAGATCTAGGGACACACAGACTGAAAGTGAAGGTATCAAAAAAGATATCTCATAGAAATGGAAATTAAAAGAAAGCTGGAGCAGCAATACTCATATCAGATAAAATAGATTTTAAAATAAGGACTGTTATAGGAGACAAAGAAGCAAACTATATAATGATCAAAGGATAAATGCAATAAGAAGTTATAGCAATCATAAATTTTATACACCGTACATAGGAGCATCTCAATACACAAGGCGAATGCTAACAGACATAAAAGGAGAAATTGACAGTAACAAATAAGCATGGGGGACTTTAATACCCCAAATTTACCAATGGATAGATCATTCAGACAGAAAATTAATAAGGAAAAACAAACCTTAAGTGAAACATTAGATCAGATAAGATTAATTAATATTTAAAGAACATGTATTTGAAAGCAACAGAATACATTTTTTTCTCAAGTGTCCATAAACATTCTCCAGAATAGACCCATCATGGATCTCAAATCAAACCTTGTAAAATTTTAAAATTTGAAATCATATCAAGCATCTTTTCTAACCAAAATGCTACAAGACTAGAAATAAATTACAGGGTATAAAAAGGTAAAAATAAAAATATATGGAAATGAGAGAGTCATTTCCTAGGCAGGTTGATAAGAAGTCCAGGGGTCCCCAAGGAGAGAGGGATCTAGAATTCTCAAGGAGGAAGAAAGGACAAACTTTTTTTCCCCTCTATATTCCCTAGGATTATATAACAATAATGTATCCTGCTTAAGGACAGTCTCTGGGGAAAAAAAAAAAAAAAGCCTTCTGGCTAATCCTGTTATCTTAAAATGTAAATTATGGGAGTAGGTCTAGTGAGGTCTTTACAACCTCCAGAGATTCTTTTGATTCATTGTAATAACTAATTGGAGAGTATATAACTCCACTGCTAACACTAGCAAGGGGGTACTCTTTCTTCCCCCTTCTGATATCTATGTCAGAAGCTTTCTCTATCCCTTTTATACTTTAATAAAACTCTATTGCACAAAAGCTCTGAGTGATCAAGCCTTGTCTCTGGCCCCAGTTGAATTCTTCTCCTCTGGAGGCCAAGAATCCCAGCGTCTTTTCGTGGTTTACCAACAACCTTTCAGAAGCTAAACAACATGCCTTTAAATGGATCACTGAGGAACTCAAAAGGGAAATCTAAAAATACCTAGAAACAAAGGATAACAAAAATACAATGACCTAAAACCTATGGAACACAGCAAAAACAATTCTAAGAGGGAAATTGATACCAATGCAATCTTACCACAAGAAATAAGAAAAAAAAAAAAAAAATCAAATAAAGAACCTAACCTTACATCTAAAGAAACTAGAGAAAAATAGCAAATAAACTCAAACTTAGTACAAGGAAAAATATCATAATGATCAGAGCAGAAATAAATAAATAGAAATGAAGAAAACAATAGTGAAGATCAATGAAACTAAAAGCTGATTCTTTGAAAAGATAAGGAAAATTGATAAACCTTTAGCCAAATTCATCAAGAAAAAAACGAAGACTCAAATTAATAACATTATAAATGAAAAAGGAGTAGTAACAACAACAAAAAAATGCAAAGGATCATAAGAGACTGTTACAAGTGAATGTATGCCAAAAAATGGATAATCTGGAAAAAAAAAAGGGACAATTCAAATTCAATTCCCATTTATGATAAAAGCTCTCCAAAAAATGGGCAGAATGGAAACATATATGTCACAATACATGGCATTATAACGCATAATACATGGCTTAATACATAATATACATAGCATAGTAAAACCATGTATGACAAACCCAAAGCAAACATCATTCTCAATGGTGAAAAAACAAAGCATTTCCTCGAGATCAGAAAGAAGACAGGATACCCACTGTCACTATTATTACTCAACACAGTTTTAAAAGTCCTAGCCGTGGCAATCAGAGAAGAAAAATAAATAAAAGGAAACCTAGAAAGATGGTAACGATGAATCTATTTGCAGTCCAGCATTGGAGACACAGACATAGAGAACAGATTTGTGGACACAGTGGGGGAATGAGGAAGTGGGATCAATAGAGAAAGTATCATTAAAACATATAGATAACCTTATGTAAATTAGATAGCTGCTGGGAATTTGCTGTTTGATTCAGGGAACTCAAAACCATGCTCTTTGACTATCTAGAGAGGTGGGATGGTGTGGGATAAGGCAATTATGTTCCAATTAAAAATAATTATGTTTAAAAAAAATCTTAAGAAATAAAAATTGGAATAGAACTGTCACTGCTTGCAGATGACGTGACACTGTGCATAGAAAATCCTGAAGATGCTACCAGAAAACTACTGGAGTACATTAATGAATTTGGTAGGGTTGCAGGATACAAACTTAATACACAGAAATTTATTTCATTCCTATACACTAACAATGAAAATCAGAAAAAGAAATTAAGAAAACAATCTCATTTATTGCCATAACAACAACAACAAAAAAGATATCTAGGAATAAATCTACCTAAGAAGGCAATACCCTTGGATGTAGAAAATTATCATACTGATGACAGAACCCAAAGATGACCCAAACAGATGGAAAGATATACTATATTCTTGGATTGGAAGAATAAATATTGTGTAAATAACTATATTACCTAAAGCAATGTACAGATTCAAGGCAATCCCTATCAAATTACTAACTACATTTCTCACATAATTAGAACAAGATATTTGCAATTTGTATAGAAACACAAAAGACCCCAAATAGCCAAAAAAATCTTGAGAAGAAAAAAAAATACAGCTGGAGGAGTCAGGCTCCCTGACATGAGACTATATTGCAAATCTATACTAATGGAGATGGTAAGGTGCTGGAACAAAAAAAGAAATATAGATCAATGGAACAGAAGAGAAAGTCCAGAGATAAACCTATGCACCTAATTTATGACAAAGGAGGCAAGACTATACAAGGGAGAAAAGACAGTCTCTTCAATAAGAGTGCCAGGAAAACTGGACAACTACATGTTAAAAACAAAAAAAAATTAAATTAGAATATTCCTTAACACCATACACAAAATAAACTCAAAATGAATTAAATATCTATTTAGATGCCAAATACTGCAAAACTCTTAGAGCCTAACATAGAATACTCCTTGACATAAATCAAAGCAAAAATCTCTTCTAATACATTTCCTAGAGTAGTGACAATAAAAACAAAAATTAACAAATGGGAACTAATTCAATTTAAAAGGTTTTGCTCAGCAAAGGAAACCATAAATGAAACAAAAAGACAACACTCATAAAGGGAGGTAATATTTGCAAATGAAGGTACCAAAAAGGAATCGATTTCTAAAACACACAGTCATGCAGCTTAATAAAAAAAAAAAAAAAAAACCAATCAAAAAATGGAGGAAAGAGCTAAACAGTAATTTCTCCAAAGAACACATACTGATGGTCAAAAAGCACATGAAGAGATATTTGACACCATTATTACAGAAATGAAGATCAAAAAACTACTATGAGATATCACCTCATTCCTGTCTGAATAGCCATCATTTAAACATCTACAAACAATGCTGGAGAGAGTGTGGAAAAAAAGGAATCCACTACACTGTTATTGGGAATTCAAACTGGTACAGTCACTATGGAGAATAGTATGGAGGCTCCTTAAAATAGTAAAAACAAAACTACCATATGACCCTGGAAGAAGCACAAGCTGGAATCAAGATTGCCGGGAGAAATATCAATAACCTCAGATATGCAGATGATACGACCCTTACGGCAGAAAGTGAAAAGGAACTAAAAATCCTCTTGATGAAAGTGAAAGTAGAGAGCGAAAAAGTTGGCTTAAAGCTCAACATTCAAAAAATGAAGATCATGGCATCTGGTCCCATCACTTGATGGGAAATAGATGGGGAAACAGTGGAAACAGTGCCAGACTTTAATTTTGGGGGCTCTAAAATCACTGGAGATGGTGACAGCAGCCAGAAATTAAAAGACACTCCTTGGAAGGAAAGTTATAACCAACCTAGATAGCATATTGAAAAGGAGAGACATTACTTTGCCAACAAAGGTTGGTCTAGTCAAGGCTATGATTTTTCCTGAGGTCATGGATGGATGTGAGAGTTGGACTGTGAAGAAGGCTGAGCGCCGAAGAATTGATGCTTTTGAACTGTGGTGTTGGAGAAGACTCTTGAGAGTCCCTTGGACTGCAAGGAGATCCAACCAGTCCATTCTGAAGGAGATCAGCCCTGGGATTTCTTTGGAAGAAATTATGCTAAAGCTGAAACTCCAGTATTTTGGCCACCTCATGCGAAGAGTTGACTCACTGGAAAAGACTGTGATTCTGTGAGGGATTGGGGGCAGGAGGAGAAGGGGACGACAGAGGATGAGATGGCTGGATGGCATCACTGACTCAATGGACATGAGTCTGAGTGAACTCCGGGAGTTGGTGATGGACAGGGAAGCCTGGCGTGCTGCGATTCATGGGGTCTCAAAGAGTCGGACACAACTGAGCGATTGAACTGCTCTGAACTGCACCATATGACCCAAGTCGCTCAGTCGTGTCCTACTCTTTGGGACCCCATGAATCACAGCAGGCCAGGCCTCCCTGTCCATCACCAACTCCCAGAGTTCACTCAGACTCACGTCCATTGATTCAGTGATGCCATCCAGCCATCTCATCCTCTGTCGTCCCCTTCTCCTCCTGCCCCCAATCCCTCCCAGAATCACAGTCTTTTCCAGTGAGTCAACTCTTCGCATGAGGTGGCCAAAATACTGGAGTTTCAGCTTTAGCATAATTTCTTCCAAAGAAATCCCAGGACTGATCTCCTTCAGAATGGACTGGTTGGATCTCCTTGCAGTCCAAGGGACTCTCAAGAGTCTTCTCCAACACCACAGTTCAAAAGCATCAATACTTCGGCGCTCAGCTTTCTTCACAGTCCAACTCTCACATCCATACATGACCACTGGAAAAATCATAGCCTTGACTAGATGGACCTTTGTTGGCAAAGTAATGTCTCTCCTTTTCAATATGCTGTCTAGGTTGGTCATAACTTTTCTTCCAAGAAGTAAGCCTCTTTTAATTTCATGGCTGCAGTCACCCTCTGCAGTGATTTTGGAGCCCAGAAAAATAAAGTCTGACACTGTTTCCACTGTTTCCCCATCTATTTCCCATCAAGTGATGGGACCAGATGCCATGATCTTCATTTTCTGAATGTTGAGTTTTAAGCCAACTTTTTCACTCTCCTCTTTCACTTTCAACAAGAGGCTTTTTAATTCCTCTTCACTTTCTGCCATAAGGGTGGTGTCATCTGCATATCTGAGGTTATTGATATTTCTCCCAGCAATCTTAATTCTATCTTGTGCTTCTTCCAGCCCAGCATTTCTCATGATATACTCTGCATATAAGTTAAATAAGCAGGGTGACAATATACAGCCTTGATGTACTCCTTTTCCTATTTGGAACCAGTCTGTTGCTCCATGTCCAGTTCTAACTGTTGCTTCCTGACTTGCATACAAATTTCTCAAGAGGCAGGTCAGGTGGTGTAGTATTCCCATCTGTTTCAGAATTTCCCACAGTTTATTGTGATCCACACAGTCAAAGGCTTTGGCATAGTCAATAAAGCAGAAAAAAATTTTTTTTTGGAACTGTCTTGCTTTTTCCATGATCCAGTGGATGTTGGCAATTTTATCTCTGGTTCCTCTGCCTTTTCTAAAACCAGCCTGGATATCAGGAAGTTCATGATTCATGTATTGCTGAAGCCTGGCTTGGAGAATTTTGAGCATTACTTTACTAGCATGTGAGATGAGTGCAATTGTGTGGTAGTTGGAGCATTCTTTGGCATTGCCTTTCTTAGGGATTGGAATGAAAACTGACCTTTTCCACTCCTGTGGCCACTGCTGAGTTTTCCAAATTTGCTGGCATATTGAGTACAGCACTTTCATAGCATCATCTTTTAGGATTTGAAATAGCTCAATTGGAATTCCATCACCTCCACTAGCTTTGTTAGTAGTGATGCTTCCTAAGGCCCACTTGACTTCACATTCCAGGATGTCTGGTTCTAGGTCAGTGATCACACCATCGTGATTATCTTGGTCATGAAAATCTTTTTTGTACAGTTCTTCTGTGTATTCTTGCCACCTACACAACCATAAAATGAAATAGTGCAGTTTGCAGGGCTCCCTGATAGCTGAGTTGGTAAAGAATTCGCCTGCAATACAGGAGACTCTGGTTCAATTTCTGGGTGGGGAAGATCCCCTGGGAAGGCATACCCTACCCACTCCAGTATTCTTGGGCTTCCTTGTGGCTCAGCTGGTAAAGAATCTGCCTGCAGTGCAGGAGACCTGGGTTCTATCCCTGGGTTGGGAAGATCACCTGGAAAAGGGAAAGGATACCCAGTATTTCTCCACTCCAGTATTCTGGCCTGGAGAATTCCACGGACTGTATAGTCCATGGGGTCGCAAAGAGTCAGGCAAGACAGCCACTTTCACTTTCAGAAGGACCTAGAGGCTTCCATACAGAGTGAAGTGTAATCAGAAAAAAAAACAAAACAAAAAAAAACCCAGATAATATCGCTTACATGTGGAATCTAGAAAAATGGTACAAATGAACTCACTAGCCAAGTAGAAAAAGAGTCACAGATGTAGATTACAAGCTTATGGTTATCAAAGGGGAAAAGGAGGGTTGAAAATTTTGGAGATTGAAGTTGACATATGTGCACTACTGTGTAAAAAAATAGATAACTAATGAGAACCTACTGTTTGGTATAGGAAACTCCACTCAATTATCTTGGGTATCCTAAAAGAGAAGGAAATTAAAATAAAATAAAATAAAGGTTCTATTTCATTTATAGCTATTATAAAAAAAATAAAGAATGAAAAAAATAAAGAATGGATATATGCATGGGTATTGCTGATTTACTTAGCTGTACAGCAGAAACTAACACAACATTGTAAAGCAAGCATATTCTAATATAAAATTTTTAAATCACATTTAACTAATAACAATAAAATTAATTTCCAGTAAAATAAATAAATATCTATAAATTGCTCTCCTTTGTATTTTTTCTGAAGAAGAGTAAAATACTAATTGAAAAATATATTTTCACCTCATTCTTCATTGTAACCTTGACTACAGTAGCCAAGATATGGAAGCAAATTAAGTGTCCATCAACAGATAAACTGATAAAGAAGTGGTTTTATTTATGCTGTAATATTATTTCACCATAAACAAATGAAATCTTGCTATTTGAGACAGCATGGATGAATATGAGGGGTATTTTGCTCAGCATAACAGTGGAATGTGTTTTATAGGTATTAATATTCCTCACATCCAACATACAAAGTAGAGATAATCATTATTCCCTTTTTAACCACAGAAAACTGAAGCTTAGCCATGTGTCCCAAATTAGCAGATAGACCAGGATTTAAATTCAAGCTATTTCACATGAGACCTCTTGCTTTTCTCATTGTAGAGTACAAATATTGAAACACGCATGGATTAATTTTAATTTTCTAGTCACTGACTCCTTCTTTTTCTGCTTGGAGTTTTTGTTTGTTTTCTGTTCTTTTCTTTTCCTTTGTTCTATAAATTTATTTGAGGTTAACAGTTTTCAAGTTCATCATAATCTGACACCACATTCAAAAGTTTTTTTATTTTATTTTTTTTATTTTTAAACTTTACATATTTGTATTAGTTTTGCCAAATATCAAAATGAATCCGCCACAGGTATACATGTGTTCCCCATCCCGAACCCTCCTCCCTCCTCCCTCCCCATACCATCCCTCTGGGCCGTCCTAGTGCACCAGCCCCAAGCATCCAGCATCGTGCATCGAACCTGGACTGGCAACTTGTTTCCTACATGATATTTTACATGTTTCATTGCCATTCTCCCAAATCCTCCCACCCTATCCCTCTCCCACAGAGTCCATAAGACTGTTCTATACATCAGTGTCTCTTTTGCTGTCTCGTACACCGGGTTATTGTTACCCTCTTTCTAAATTCCATATATATGCGTTAATATACTGTATTTATGTTTTTCCTTCTGGCTTACTTCACTCTGTATAATAGGCTCCAGTTTCATCCACCTCATTAGAACTGATTCAAATGTATTCTTTTTAATGGCTGAGTAATACTCCATTGTGTATATGTACCACAGCTTTCTTATCCATTCATTTGCTGATGGACATCT
>NW_011494029.1:562035-583189 GCF_000754665.1 Bison bison bison | reverse complement strand
CCACCAACAGTGTAAGAGGGTTCCCTTTTCTCCACACCCTCTCCAGCATTTATTGCTTGTAGACTTTTGGATCGCAGCCATTCTGACTGGTGTGAAATGGTACCTCATAGTGGTTTTGATTCGCATTTCTCTGATAATGAGTGATGTTGAGCATCTTTTCATGTGTTTGTTAGCCATCTGTATGTCTTCTTTGGAGAAATGTCTATTTAGTTCTTTGGCCCATTTTTTTTATGCCTAACTGCCTCAAATATTTGCATTATCTTTCTGATCTTACTTCAGAAATGCAACTGAATTTTTGAGAGACCTCCATGCCTCATTTGATGAATTATTTGACCATGTTCACTTAATAAAGTAAAGGTAGGATTGGGGGAGAAGAAAATCATGTTTGTGCTTGTATAGACCTGGCTTATACTAAATTCTTTACAGAAAATTATCTCTTTAATCTTTTAATGACCTGTGAGATAGGTTTTATTTTTCTCATTTTACATGTAAGGAAATTAGATTTAAAGAACAAGTTCTCAGCATTAACAAAAAAGAAAAGAACAGATTCAAATCAGGTTTACTAGATTCCAAAGCTCAGACTGTTTCCCACAACATTTTCACTGGTGATGAGCTTCCTCTCTATGAAACTCCCTGGATTTATGCTCACATTTTATTATTCATTAGAAGTTATCTTCCTTATATCTTCTTCTCAATGGAAAAAAGAGTTCAGTTAGATTTTGTGGCATTAACAAAATAACCCAGAAATCTTAGTTTTTTCAATCAATATTTGTTTATTTTTCATATTACATAGACAATATATCTTTCCTTTTCTTCTTTGCCTTTCACTTCTCTCTTTTCTCAGCTATTTGTAAGGCCTCCTCAGACAGCCATTTTGCATTTTTGCTTGTGTTTTTCTTGGAGATGGTCTTGATCACTGCCTCCTGTACAATGTCACAAACCTCCATTCATAGTTCTTCAGGCACTCTGTCTATCAGATCTAATCCCTTGAATTCACTTGTCACTTCCACTGTATAATGATGATTTGATTTAGATCATACCTAGATGGTCTAGTAGTTTTCCCTACTTTCTTCAATTTAAGTCTGAATTTGGCAATAAGGAATTAATGATCTGAGCCACAGTCAGCTCCCAGTCTTGTTTTTGCTGACTCTATAGAGCTTCTCCATCTTTTGCTGCAAAGACTATAATCAATCTGATTTTGGTATTGATCATCTGGTGATGTCCATGTATAGAGTCTTCTTTTGTGGTCTTGGAAGAGGGTGTTTGCTATGACCAGTGTATTATCTTGGCAAAGCTCAGTTAGCCTTTGCCCTGCTTCATTTTGTACTCCAAGGCCAAACTGGCTGTTACTCCAGGTAGCTCTTGATTTCTTACTTTTTCATTTCAGTGCCCTATGATGAAAAGGATCTTTTTGGGCTGTTAGTTCTAGAAGGTCTTGTAGGTTTTCATAGAACCACTCAACTTCAGCTTCTTCAGCATTACTGGTTGGGGCATAGACTTGGATTTCTGTGATATTTAATGGTTTGCCTTGGAAATAAACAGAGATTATTCTGTAATTTTTGAGATTGCACCCAAGTACTGCATTTTGGACTATTTTGTTGACTATGAGAGCTACTCCATGTCTCCTACGGGATTCTTGCACACAGTAGTAGATATAATGGTCATCTAAACTAAATTGGCCCATTCCAGTCCATTTTAATTCACTGATTCCTAAAATGTTAATGTTCACTCTTCCCCATCACCTGTTTGACCCACTTCCAATCTACCTTGATTCATGGACCTAACATTCCAGGTTTCTATGCAATATTGGTTTTTACAACATCAGAAGTTACTTCCATCACCTGTCACATTCACAATGGGGCACTGTTTTCACCTTGCCTCTGTCTCTTAGTTCTTTCTGAAGTTATTTCTCCACTCTTTTCCAATAGCATACTGGCCTCCTACTGACCTGGGGAGTTCATCTTTCAGTGTCATACATTTTTGCATTTTCATACTGCTCATGGGGTTCTCAAGGCAAGAATGCTAAAGTGGTTTGCCATTCCCTTCTCCAGTGGACCACTTTTTGCCAGAACTCTTCACCATGCTGCGTCCATCTTGGATGGCCTTACACAGCATTGCTCATAGTTTCACTGAGTTAGACAAGGCTGTGGTCCATGTGATCAGTTTAATTAGTTTTCTGTGACTATGGTTTTCGTTCTGTCTGCCCCCTCACAATAAAGAACAGTAATGATATGGACCTAACAGAAGCAGAAAGTATTAAGAACAGGTAACAAGAATACACAGAAGAATTATACAAAAAAAGATCTTCATGACCCAGAAAACCATGATACTATGATCACTCACCTAGAGCCAGACATACTGAAATGAAAAGTCAAGTGGGCCTTAGAAAGCATCACTATAAACAAAGCTAGTGAAGGTGACGGAATTCCAGTTGAGCTATCTCAAATCCTGATAGATGATGCTTTGAAAGTGCTGCACTCAATATGTCAACAAATTTGGAAAACTCAGTAGTGGCCACAGGACTGGAAAAAGTGAGTTTTCATTCCAATCCCAAAGAAAGGCAGTGTCAAAGAATGTTCAAACTACTGCACAATTGCATATATCTCATACACTAGCAAAGTAATGCTCAAAATTTTCCAACTCAGGCTTTAACTGTACATCAATCCAGAACTTCCATATGTACATGCTGGATTTATAAAAGGCATAAGAACCAGAGATCAAATTTCCAACATTCACTGGATCACAGAAAATGCAAGAGAGTTCCAGAAATACATCTACTTCTGCTCAATCGACTATGCCAAAACTTTTGACTGTGGATCACAACAAACTGTGCAAAATTCCTCAAGATATGGGAATACCAGACAACCTGACCTGCCTCCTGAGAGATCTGTATGCAGCTCAAGAAGCAACAGTTAGAACCGGGCATGGAACAACAAACTGGTACCAAATTGGGAAAGAAGTATGTCAAGGCTATACATTGTTACACTGATTATTTAATTTCTATGCAGAGTACATCATGCAAAATGACAGGCTGGAAGAAACAGAAGCTGAAATCAAGATTGCCAGAAGAAATATCAATAACCTCAGATACACAGATGGCACCACCCTTATGGCAGAAAATGAAGAAGAACTAAAGATACTCTTGATGAAAGTGAAGGAGTAGAGTGAAACAGTTGGCTTAAAACTCAATATTTGAAACATTAAGATCATAGCATCTGGTCCCATCATTTCATGGCAAATATAAGAGGAAACCATGGAAACAGTGATAGACTTTAATTTTAGGGGCTCCAAAATCACTGCAGATGGTGACTGCAGCCATGAAATTAAAAAACAAAAAACTACTTGCTCTTTGGAAGAAAAACTATGACTAACCTAGACAGCATATTAAAAAGAAGAGACATTGCTTTGCTGGCAAATGTCCATCTAATCAAAGCTATTGTCTTTGCAGTAAACATTTATGGATGTGAGAATTGGAGCACAAAAAGAATTGAGCAGTAGAAAACTGATGCTTTTGAGCTGTGGTGTCAGAGAAGACTTTCAAGAGTCCCTTGGACCACAAGGAGATCAAATCAGCCAACCATAAAGGAAATCAGTCCTGAATATCCATTGGAAGGATTGGTGCTGAAGCTGAAACTCCAATACTTCGGCTACCTGATGCTATGAACTGACTCACTGGAAAAGACCCTGATGTGGGGAAAGATTGAAAGCAAGAGGAGACAGGAACGACAAAGGATGAGATGATTGGATGGCAACAGTGACACGATGATAAGAGTTTGAATAAGCTCTGGGAGTTGGTGATGAACAGGGAACCTGGTATGCTGCAGTCCATGGGGTTGCAAAGAGTCAGACATGACTGTGTGACTGAACTGAACTGAAGCAATATATGGGGATAGAGGTAGAAAACTATTTCTCATGATGTCTCAAATATATTAGACAATGAAAATGTCCACAACTGGAAATATCACTGATTCCATGGAAAAGGAAAGAGTACTGGAAAGTCTTGATCAGATCAGATCAGATCAGTCACTCAGTCGTGTCTGACTCTTTGCGACCCCATGAACTGCAGCACGCCAGGCCTCCCTGTCCATCAACAACTCCCGGAGTTCATTCAGACTCACGTCCATTGAGTCAGTGATGCCATCCAACCATCTCATCCTCTGTCGTCCCCTTCTCCTCTTGCCCCCAGTCCCTACCAGCATCAGAGTCTTTTCCAATGAGTCAACACTTCGCATGAGGTGGCCAAAGTACTGGAGTTTCAGCTTTAGCATCATTCCTTCCAAAGAAATCCCAGGGCTGATCTTCAGAATGGGCTGGTTGGATCTCCTTGCAGTCCAAGGGACTCTCAAGAGTCTTCTCCAACACCACAGTTCAAAAGCATCAATTCTCCGGCACTCAGCCTTCTTCACAGTCCAACTCTCACATCCATCCATGACCACAGGAAAAACCATAACCTTGACTAGACGAACCTTTGTTGGCAAAGAAATGTCTCTGCTTTTCAATATGCTATCTAGGTTGGTCATAACTTTCCTTCCAAGGAGTAAACGTCTTTTAATTTCATGGCTGCAGTCACCATCTGCAGTGATTTTGGAGCCCAGAAAAATAAAGTCTGACATTATTTCCACTGTTTCCCCATCTATTTCTCATGAAGTGATGGGACCGGATGCCATGATCTTTGTTTTCTGAATGTTGAGCTTTAAGCCAACTTTTTCACTCTCCACTTTCACCTGCATCCAGAGGTTTTTTAGTTCCTCTTCACTTTCTGCCATGAGGGTGGTATCATCTGCATATCTGAGGTTATTGATATTTCTCCCGGCAACCTTGATTCCAGTTTATGTTTCTTCCAGTCCAACGTTTCTCATGATGTACTCTGCATATAAGTTAAATAAACAGGGTGACAATATACAGCCTTGACGTACTCCTTTTCCTATTTGGAACCAGTCTGTTGTTCCATGTCCAGTTCTAACTGTTGCTTCCTGACCTGCATGATTAATCACCAAGTCCCTACCTAGAGAATGTAGATGAACTTTTGAAATGTTTGTATTTCCCTGTTGGTTACAGTTTATTTTCCTGTTAATCAAAGTTATCTCTACTTTCTTCTTCCCACACCTGGAACATACTCGTACCCTCCCAATACATCAAACCCAAAGATGCCAGGGTCTCTAACAATGCATAGTAGCTTCAGTGTCAAAAGTTGGTCTAGATTCCTATGGTTAAATAGACAAGAAATGCACTCTCCTCCAGTACTCTGTCCAATACCGAATGCCAAATGCCCACAGTAAATGAAGTTGGAGTCACATAGCAGTCATAGTTCCAGTTGTGTAAAACCACTGGGCAGATGTTGTAAAGCACAGCAATTCTGGGTCTGGGGAAGAACTTTTTACTTGACACTCAGTCTGCTTTCTGGAAGGAACACTCTCATTCACTGTTCTGTATATGTTCTGGTTTACTGGTCTGAGAGGTTCTCTGTTGTTCCCTATTCTCCTTGCCACATACAGAAATGATTATTGAAGTAACCCACTACTTGCCCATTAGAAGATTATAGCCCCAGATGTACTAGTCAAAACATTGATTTCTTTGTCACTTAAAAATTTAGTAGACCTCATATTTGTTTGTGTCTAATCATTTTCAAATGCAAGTAACATCCCCTCCCGCGTAAGAAATAATTACTTTAGAAATTTGATCCTTTTATTTTTTCTGCCTTCTTCACACCAAACATCTTTCTCCAGTTAATGGTAAGCATGTTAAGTTAAACTAAAATAGAAAAGACTTTCTTAAATAAAGGTTTTGCTCTGAGAGGTTTAATCAATTGATAAGTTTTCGTGGACACCATATCTTTAATCTGACATTTGTCTTGTGGTACATTAATCCATTGAAGGATTTTGACAATTTTTGAAGGCCATGTCCTTAAATGAATCTTGCTTAACATCATCATTTAAATTTGACTTTTTCAGCATTGCCAGACCATTTTTTTCTGGAATTTTTCTAGTCTCTTTAATGTCTAGTTGCAACCAATCAATTCTTTTGTGGGTTTAGCTCTTTCTTTCTTTAATCACAAATTAAATTCTTAAAATAACCAGAAACACACACTACTTTGATTTTCATTCCTTTCTTCTTAGATCTGAAGTTCATCAGGTATATCATCTCCCATCAAAGTAACTAGAGAAAACAGCTTTATCAAGTATTGTACCATCTATTAATACAATCCAGCGTGTCACTGCTACAGGGGAAGAGAAGTGTGGAGAACTCACCTTGCTTTTCTGTGTGTTATCCTAGAAGTAATACAGGTTACTGTAGCTCTGAACAAGTTATGTGGATCTGCCCAACTGCATGAGTGCAGGGAAGCAAAGGGAATACATTAAATATTTTGTGAGTATTTCTATATTAGCCATGCATGTCTTCTAAAAATCCAGAGTTAGTTATCTTACTTGAGGCCCTTGTTTCAGAATTATTTTAGTGTCCCCAAGGAAAACAATATCCATAGAGACTTTTTTTCCACCACATCCCTACAAATTGAACATCTTCTTATGCAGCCTGAAAGCTTGCTTGAAATTAAAAATGGACTTGGTTACACTTGCAGTGGAAAATGCCTCAATAAAAATGAATGGTTGTGCCTACACTGTAACTTTAGTTTAAGTCCATGTAACTGAAATTTGAGTACAATGTCAGAAATTTTAAATAATTTTTTTAATTTTAAAGTTGCTATATTTATTGACATTTCTACACCATGGGAATCTGGTTCTATTGTTTAGTAGAGCTGTTAAAATGAAAGTTTGCCACCTGATTACTTTTAATGGTTTAGAAACTTATGAATAATGTACATCGGCTGCCATGCTTAAGAAAATTTGGTTGGTTCTCTTACAAAGATGTTGGTAGAAACAAAGTCAGTCCTTTGCAAAAGAAGCATAGAGAAGCTGGAAGGTTGGAATTTTAAAGGCAAATGTGAAAACAGAAAAACTATTTTGTTTTTCTTTGTGAATTCTACTGCAACTGGGATCTGATAAACTCATTCAGCAATTCGTTCTAGATTTCATATATTTTATTTTAGCATTATAGTTAAGAAATAAATGAAAGCCTTTGTGTGTACCTGGATCCCGTTCAAAGTCAGGAAGAGTTCAGAAGTGGTTTAGTGAATCCCGCAGTAGGTCACTGTGATTTTCAAAAGGATTGGGACAACTAAACATCATTTTAAGGCACAAGGAGTTTCAAATTTATATTAGAGATTTATATTGGAAGAGATCTCATTGTTGGATGATTTAGTCACATCTTAACAGTTCCCCCCACCCTAATGGTGGTTCTTTGTCAAGATCAGCTACATAACTTACAAGACCCAGAAAAATTTTTAAAAATAAATAAATAAACCTCTTATTCAAAAATCAAGAAGAAAGAGTCATTAAAATATTAAAATATAGAACCCCTTTGCCTTTCCTTTGGCTCTCTCTCAGATGTTTTGTCATGGTGGGTTGTTTTGGCTATTTAATAGTAAAGAAAGTTAAAATGTTAAACTATTATCAGATATCTTAATATCCATCTTTTTACTGTGCAATGGCACTTCTAAATTCAAATATCAGAGTATTTAACTGTATGCCATATCACTAAAATAATGCAATGCATATATTGTGGCTTATTCCAAGAGCTGGAGCTGACAGAGGAAAAAAACACAAACAAGACTTAGAAAGCCTGGAAGGATGAATAAAGAATGTTCGCAGGCATGAAGCAGACAAAGGACACTTAGGGATACTTGTGTGATAGGCCAGACCCTCACAGATTCCCAGGCTCTGCTAGATGATAGGGACTGCATGTACACTTGCTTTGCCTAACAGCTGCCTGAAATACTATATGCTGGCGAGGACAGAAACTGGGGAAGTGGAGCCAGTTATGTCCCTTTCCCATAGACCCACTTTTGCAGACCACTGTGCATGAGCAGTCCACAAAGATATTGCAACTCTCATAACTGAATGCCTTTGGGACCATGACTGGGGACAGGTTAGAGACTCAATCAATTCACTACTGAACTATCAGGGTGGGGGGACAGTAACCACTAAACACTCCCCCTGCCGCAGAGATCATGGAGCATCCATGCCTAACACCAACCCCTCATTAATGCTTAACCCATCAGGGGCAGAGGTAGCAAGGAGACCATGGTGGAACAAGCAAAGCCAAGCAGGTCTGGGCACCAAGATAAAGGAAGAAGACAGCTGAAAATTCATCTAGGCAAGGCAGTTGGAGGCAGTAACATGAACTGAGACAATATTCAGGCTCATGTTCCATTATTCAGATGCTTTTGCTTATAAAACATGAATTCAAAGACAAAACTATTAACAATTTCAATGGAGCAACTGAAGGATGTTAAACTGTAAGCATAGACCCTCCTAGGCAGGGCTCTGTGCAATTGCACTAACCATATGTCCACAAGCTGATCTTATTCTTCCTTCTTAAGAAATGGTCTTCTTGTTATCATTTAGTAGTGCTAAAGTGGTGGGTGGCTACTGAGGTAGTGATATTGTGTATGTCAGGATGGGAAGATTAACTGATCTTTTGAATAAATCATCTTTTAAAAAATTAGCTAGAGAAACGTAAGACACTCTCTATAGTCTTCAGATAAAGAGACTGCACATGTATTTGTTTGGTTCTTCACTGTAGTTATCAGAATAAGCAAATTTATGCTGCAATTAAAAATTAACCCTGAAATTTCAATACCATAAAATCATAAGTTTGATTTCTCACTCATGATATGTACTTATTGGGAGTGAGGAGGTAACTCTCATATTATACTCAAGGATGCAGGCTGTCAGGGGTTCTTCCTTTTTATGACTATACCCTCTGGAACCAAGGCCTTCTGAGAAGTCTCTGTGACAGGAACAGAGAGGAATTAGGAATTGCATACCAGTGTTGGAATGATTCAGTCCAGAAGTTACAAGACCTCATCTGTTTATAACAAACTATCTAGTTAGTCACTGTCAGTGCAATAGTTCTATCTAACTAAAAGGGGCCTAGAAAATATGGAAAAACTCATAAGTATTTGTTGAACATAATTTATTTCTGCTTTGTTTTTCAGAGCATTAAACATTATATAATTTCAGAAGTGATACACTGATTTGTGTCCATTGCTGGGAGTCATTCTCAGCTAACTAGATCTCCTAACTATTCTAAACCAAAGATTTTTCAATGTGAAATAAAGATGACAAAGTCTAGTTAACAAGATTATTACAAATGTCTGTGAAATCCAAAATTACACTATTCAATATTAAATGATGAAATATTATTGTATATCATACTCAAAGAAAAACAGAGATATATTCATCAAGTCCTAAAAGTGTCAAAACTGTCAAAAGTCTATATAATGTATTGCTCTTAAACCTCTGAAGCAAACCCAATAATTGCTAACACTGAATTTTGTTCCAGAGGAGCTATTACCTGCATTATATACCTGGTCCCTACCATGAAATTGCCATGGAGCCCAGAAAAGATATTTCAATACTCTAAATTTCCATTTTATCACTAATGAAATAAGGATTTGATATCAGCACAGTCACTTATCTCCAAGATGTAACATAAGTAAAACATTTTCTTCCTCCCACTGGCCACCTCTGTATAAGAATATTGAGATGGTTATTAAAAAGTGGTTTATTTGACAGTGGGAGGGATTATGCCTTTTTAAGCTATTGATATAATTGATATATTTATTCTAGTCAAGTTATTCAGAGATTTACATTTATACCTCTGATGAGAAACAATTTTTGAAAAAAAAATTATATCTCAAAAAGCTAAACAAATAATAGTAAATGAATTAAGAGTTTCAGTAAAGCCTTAAGCAAATGCTTATGAAGAGTTAATATTTCCAGACTTTCTACAAATAATATATTTTTATAAAATGCTTATTACAAAAAGTGGCATGTAAGTTTTGCTTGAAATGCCAGGTTAAAATCAGGCCACTCTACATACAGACTTGCTGAATTAAAAGAAGTTATTACTCAGAAAGGCACTAATGCACTATGGGCATGTTCAATGCTACATTTGAAAAAATAGCCAAATATATATAGCTGTAATAACAAAGCAAGCAAACTGCTTATGCTTTATCAATCTAATATGTTCATTGCCTAGATAATATTTAAGGAAGAACATCCTCTAAATTAGTATCAAAGTTGCTGATTACAAAGAGAATTGTTCTGTTGTTACAGTAGTACAAAAGCAATAGATTTCATGAGTGGCTAGCCAAGGAAAATCTGAAAATCTTTTTCCTGAATAACAAAATTCAAATTAGAAAATTTTCCTCTTACATGTGAAGTCAAATGACAGAATTTTATTCCAAATAATTTGATACTCCTTTGTAAAACTTGGAAAAATATAAACTTAAAACTCTATAATATAAAGATCAGCTGGAAAAATAAACAGCTTTCAAAGATACACCTTGTTGCTGACATCCTTCATGGTTACACAACATTGTCACTATTAAGTATTACAGTACAGTCATGCATAGGGTTATCATTCAGAGTTCTCCCTATGAGAAGAGTCAATAGGAGGTTTATTATATGTGGCTTATTATAGGAACTGATTCATGCAATTATGAAGGATGTGAAGTCCAAGAGTCCCAAGTTGAAGAATAAAGAAAATGGGTGGCATAATTCATTTCTAGTCTAAATCCTGAGAATCAGAGGTTCTAAGAGGAGAAAATGAAAGTCCCCAGAGAGCAAATTAATTCTTCCTCTCACTTTTTTTCTTTTCATAATCTCAAGAGCTTGTATGATGCTTACCCACATTGTGAAGAGCACTCCTCTCTACTCAGTATGTTAATTCAAATGGCAGTTTCTTTCAGAAGCACCATCATAGACACGCTCAAAAATAACATTTAATCAGTTTTCTGAGGATCCTTTAAGCCAATTAAAGATGGCACAAGAAATTAGCCACCACAGGGTATAAATAATTATTAAGATATCAATTAAAAGAATTCACTTATTATAAGCACATTTAGATAAAAGCAAGAAACATAATATTCTTTAATTGATATAATTTTTAGATTTCTATATACAATGTTAGGGTTTCCCAAGTAGCTTTCCCAAGGAAAGGCAATGTCAAAGAATGTTCAGACTATTGCACAATTGCACTCATCTCACACGCTAGCAAAGTAATGCTCAAAAAGAACTTCCATGTGTTCAAACTGGATTTAGAAAAAGCAGAGGAACCAGAAATCAAATTGCCAACATCCATTGGGTCGTAGAAAGAGCAAAATAATTCCAGAAAAACATCTACTTCTACTTTATTGACTACATTAAAGACTTTTGATTGTGTGAATCACAATAAACTGTGGATAATTCTTCAAGAGATGGTAATACCAGACTACCTTACCTGCCTCCTGAGAAATCTGTATGGAGATCAAGAAGCAACAGTTAGAACTGGACATGGAATACTAGACTGACTGCAAAATGGGAAAGGAGTATGTCAAGGCTGCATATTGTTACCTTGCTTATTTAACTTATATGCAGAGTACATCAAGAGAAAAGACAGACCGAATGAAGCACAAGCTGGAATCAAGATTGCAGGGAAAAATAGCAATAACCTCAGATATACAGATGACACCACCCTTATGGCAAAAAGTGAAGAATAACTGAAGAGCCTCTTGATGAAAGTGAAAGAAGAGAGTGAGAAAGCTGGCTTAAACCTCAACATTATAAAAACAAAGATCATGGCATCTGGTCCCATCACTTCATGGCAAATAGATGGGGAAACCATGGAAACAGTGATAGACTTTGTTTTCTTGGGCTCCAAAATCACTGCAGATGGTGACTGCAGCCATGAAATTAAAGGGTGCTTGTTCCGTGCAAGAAAAGCTGTGACCAACCTAGACAGAATATTTAAAAGCAAAGACATTACTTTACTGACAAAGGTTCGTCTAGTTAAGGTTATGGTTTTTCCAGTAGTCATGTAAGGGTATGGATGTGAGAGTTGGACCATAAAGAAGACTGATGCTGAAAAATTAATACTTTTGAACTGTGGTGTTGGAGAAGACTCTTGAGAGTCCCTTTGACAGCAAGGAGATCAAACCAGTCAATTCTAAAGAAAATAAGTCCTGAATATTCATTGGACGAACTGATGCTGAAGCTGAAGCTTCAATACTTTGGCCACCTGATGCGAAGAACTGACTCATTGGAAAAGACTCTGATCCTGGGAAAGATTTAAGATGGGATAAGAAGGGGAAGACAGAAGATGAGATGGTGGGATGGCATCAGTGGCTCAATGGACATGAGTCTGAGCAAGCTCCAGGTGTTGGTGATGGACAGGGAAGCCTGGCGTGCTGCAGTATATTGGATCACAAAAAGCTGGTTGACTGATCTGAACTGTCAAGTGGATAAAGAATCCACTTGACAATGTGGAAGATGTGGGTTGTATCCCTGGTTGGGGAAGATCCCTGGAGAAGAAAATAGCAACCCACTCCAGTATCCTTGTCTGGGAAATTCCATGGACAGAAGAGCCTGGCAGGTTAGAGTCCATGCGGTTGCAAAGAGTCAGACATGATTTAGTGACTAAACAACAAACATACAATATTAACAATACTAGAAATAAAAGACAACTTTTATTAATTTTATGAACTTTTATTGATAACATCAATATTGTGCCAGACATTGAATAAGAAACGTTACTCATTTCAATAATTGACAAAATATTTGTCTTCTTAGACTGTTTGT
Source organism: Bison bison bison (assembly GCF_000754665.1). Taxonomy (NCBI): domain Eukaryota; kingdom Metazoa; phylum Chordata; class Mammalia; order Artiodactyla; family Bovidae; genus Bison; species Bison bison. The sequence goes on along the minus strand of NW_011494029.1, from coordinate 570,509 downwards.
AAGACAAAGAATTAAATACTACTTCCAAATCATTCAGCTAGTTAGCCTTAGATGCAGTACTCAAAACAAATCTTTCTAGATTTTTTTCATATCTTCCTAATTGCTCTCTGATTACTCTGTACAAATAATTAATTTTTCAAAATTTACCTTATGATCTATGTTCTTTGAGCAGACATGTTGCTGTTCAGTCACTAAATCATGTCCGACTCTTTGTGACCCTATGAACTGCAGCACACCAGTCTTCCCTTCCATTCACTATGCCCTGGAGTTTCCCCAAACTAACGTCTATTTAGTCAGTGATGCCATCCAACTGTCTCACCCTTTGTTGCCCTCTTTTCCTCTTGCCCTCAATCTTTCCCAGCATCAGGGTCTTTTCCAACGAGTCAGCTCTTCGCATCAGCAGGCCAAAATATTGGAGCTTCAGCTTCATTATCAGTCCTTTCAATGAATATTCAGGATTGATTTCCTAAGAAGACATAGTTTAATGCAGATATTTAATTTTCTATTCTGCTCTTCTCATTTAATACTATATGGATTATTTAGTTTATTTTTATCTAACCTTCATAATCAAGTTTGAATAACATTTTCTTAAGTCACTATATCCTAACACACTTAACCATTCTGTGCTGTGCTGTGCTTAATCACTTAGCTATGTTGAACTCTGTGACCCCATGGACTGTAGCCCACCAGGCTTCTCAGTCCTTCGGATTTTTCACATAAGAATACTGAAGTGGGTTGCCATTTCCTCCTCCAGGAATTCTTCCTGACCCAGGAATGAAATGTGCATCTCCTGTGTCTCCTGTATTTCAGGTGGATTCTTAACCTGCTGATCCATGGAGGAAGCCCCCATCCATTCTACTATTGATGAATAATCAATGGTTTCACATTTTCACTGTTACAGGTAACTATAGCATTAGCAACTTTGTGCATATAAGTTTAAATATCTCTTGAATTAGTTCTATGTAGCTAGTTTCCAGAAGTTAAAATAATGGTCTAGATGATCAAATAATAATGTATTGGCATAAATATCTACTAGATTATAGAAAAATATAAGTTAATAAAGTAATACTTGTGATGTTTGATGTAATTTTACTGTTATGGTTGTTGCTGTGTCTTGACTTATCCCAATCAACTAGCCCAATCAACTCAAGTGCTTCTATGAGTAATAGAAGCTTTGAAAGAGAAATAAATTAGATGCTATGTTAATTATTAATTACTATTGACCACCTCATGTGAAGAGTTGACTCATTGGAAAAGACTCTGATGCTGGGAGAGATTGGGGGCAGGAGGAGAAGGAGACGACAGAGGATGAGATGGCTGGATGGCATCACTGACTCAATGGACGTGAGTCTGAGTGAACTCTGGGAGTTGGTGATGGACAGGGAGGCCTGGCATGCTGCGATTCATGGGGTCGCAAAGAGTCGCACATGACTGAGGGACTGAATTGGACTGAATTGAACATGCCAATTATCCCAAACATAGTAACTTACACCAACAGAATTTATTTTTTTCACAGTTTCAGTGAGACAGGAATCCAGTCATGGTTTAACTGTGTCCTCTAGGCCAGTGTCTCTCAGAAGACTGCAATGGTTAAGTTGGCAAGAACTGTAAGTCATCTACAGGTTCAACTGGGGAAAGATTTGCTTCTAAGTTCATTCATGTGGTTGCTGGCAGGTTCAGCTTTTCCCAGGATGTTGGATTGAGGGCCTCAGTTCCTAGGACAAACGATATCATGGCAGCTTGCTTCATTAGGCTAAGTACAGAAGAACTTTCAGTGAGTATGAAAGCAAGAGTGAGAACAAGAGAGGGGGACTAAGCCAGAAGTCAAAGTCTTTTAAAACTTAATCTCTATGTGATATTTTTCACTGTTACTATTCTCTAGAGTGCTACTGCAAGCTATGTGTTCAATCACTTGGTTGCATCCTACTCATTGTGACCCCATTGACTGTAGCTCACCAGGTTCCTCTTTCCATGGGATTTTCCAGCAAGAATACTGGAACTAGTCACCATTTCCTCATGCAGGGTATCTTCCAGATCCCGGGATCAGTTATAATCAGCTATTATAACTCCCTTTTAACCGATATGAGTTTCTGATTCCTATTCTTTCTTGTCACTTTAGCATATTTACCATGATCAGAAGAATGTTTTCTGAACCATATATTTACTTTTGTTTTATTCTGTTTAAAATTATAAGATATAAAGAGACATCCTAAATGTGTTTCAAAGCAGTTATTACATAATAAGGAATTTTCCACATCTATTTTCTTAGCAATATTTTTTATTTGTTACTGTATAATACAGCTAAGATTTTTACAAACATTATTTAACTTTCATTCTGAATGGAATAAGAATTATGACTAGAATAAAAATTAATGCATTTTCACTAAATCTATGCATCCACTAAAATTTCTAGGCCTGACTTTCTATCCTTTCTTCTATTTTTGTTATTAAAATCTAGGTAAGACCTAAGCAACACCAGATATTTGGCTGGGATCCTTTTCATCTGTCTACATGTTCATAAAGACTGATCTCTTCCTGCTTTGGAAATCCTGTGATTGAAATATTAAGGTTTGAAACCACTTAAAAGTTTATATCTTATTTTAGACAAACTTTTATCCTTATTTCTATCACCCTAGTCCCCATCCTAGGGTTCATTGTCAGTCCTCTATGAATATCTTTATTATATTCATTTATTAAATGTATGTTTCCCTTCTATTCATCTGGTAATTAATTATGAACAGTGATTTTTCAGTAATTAGAAGAGTTCTCAGCATAATATTGGAGTCAAAAACAAATTGATTGAATGTTCAGTGAATGACCAAGCTTGGCATTCATACTAAAAAACATCTACTCTGGAACCAGGGCTGTGATACTTATAAAAACATAACAAATCAAAATGTAAAGTCTCATGAGGCCCCATTGTTTTAATACCAAAAGAAATGAGAGGAGAAACAGCATTATTTTTGCTTAGAAAACAGTGGTTAGCCAATAGAGAAGGATAAGAAATCCCTTCACAAATCAAAAACACAAACTTTCATGGAAAGAAAATGCATTCTACAGATATAAATCAAGTACAGGCATCCCTCATTTAATTCTTTTTTTATTTTCTATTATAGTTCATTAATAATGTTATGTTAGCTTCAGGTGTACAGTAGAGAGATCCATTTATACATATACCTACTCTTTTTCAAATTCTTTACCCATTTAGGGTATTACAGAGTATTGAGCAGAATTCTCTGTGCTATATAGAAGTCATTTTTGATTATTCATTCAGGCATACCTCATGTTATTTAAAAAGTTAGATCATGGCATCTGATTCCATCACTTTATGGCAAATAGAAGGGGAAAATGTGGAAGGAGTGACAGATTTCCTCTTCTTGGGCTCTAAAATCACTGTGGATGGTGACTGCAGCCATGAAATTAGATGATAGCTTCTTGGGAAGAAAGCTATGAAAAGCCTAGGCAGTGTGCTAGAAAGCAAAGACATCACTTTGTAAACAAAGGTCCGTATAGTCAAAGCTATGGTTTTACCACTAGTCATAGACATGTGCTAATTGGACCTTAAAGAAGTCTAAATGCCAAAGAAATGATGCTTTTGAACTGTGCTGTTAGAGAAGAGTCCTGAGAGTCCCTTGGAAGAAAGGAGATCAAACCAGAGAATCTTAAAAGAAATCAACTCTGAATATCCATTAGAAGTGCTGATGCTGAAGTTGAAGCTCCACTATTTTGACCGTCTAGTGCAAACAGCCAGAGAAGGCAATGGCAAGCCACTCCAGTACTCTTGCCTGGAAAATCCCATGGACGGAGGAGCCTGGTAGGCTGCAGTCCATGGGGTCACTAGGAGTCGGACACGACTGAGCGACTTCCCTTTCGCTTTTCACTTTCACACATTGGAGAAGGAAATGGCAAGCCACTCCAGTGTTCTTGCCTGGAGAATCCCAGGGATGGGGGAGCCTGGTGGGCTGCTGTCTATGGGGTCACACAGAGTCGGACACGACTGAAGCAACTTAGCAGCAGCAGCAGTGCAAACAGCTGACTCGCTGGGAAAGACCCTGATCTTAGGAAAGTTTGAAAGCAGAAGGAGAAGAGGGAGACAGAGGATGAGATGGTTGGATGGCGTCACTGATTCAATGGACATGAACTTGGGACAACTCTAGGAGATAGTGAGGGACAGGGAAGCCTGGAGTGTTGAAGTCCATGGGGTTGTGAAGAGTCAGACACAACTTGGTGGTTGAACAACACCTCATGTTATTGCACTTTGCTTTATTTTTTTATTTTTTATTTTTTTTGCAGATGCAGCAATTTTAAAAAAGTAAAGATGATGGTTAGCATTTTTTAGCAACAGAGTATTTTTTTTTTCCTATTAAAGCATGTACATTGGGGTATTCCTGTGTTGTTTGTTGTTGTTGGGTTTTGTTTTGTTTCTTTTTGGTCATAAGGCTATTGCACACTTAGTAGACTATAGTATAGTATACCTTTTATATGTTCTGGGAAACCAAACAATTGTGCAACTTTCTTGATTGTGATATTTACTTTACTACAGTGACTTGGACCTGAATCCACAATACCTCCAAACTATGCTGGCAATTAATTTTTCAAGAGCTTGTTCTGAACAAGATATTCCTCTAATTAATTAGAGTGTCAGATGCTATAAATATTATTCCTTCAGATACTTCCTGAGATCTAAACCCATGGACCCAGGACAAAAGACGAAATCTGGCCATATGCTTTGAAGGCACAGAAGCTTGTTACTTCTACTGTAAAGAAGGCACTAGAGCATACCAACCCCTAAGATACAGAAATGCTTTACAATTTTCAAGGAGTACAGAACTTAAAGTCAGTTTTATAAAGGACAAGTTTCTGGTTCTTTTTAGATGTCCTTTTATTCTTTTAACATGTATATTTTCTAAGAGTTTTGCTATTGCCAGATTTTTTATTTCCAGTTGTACTCAGCTCTTTGTGTGTATGTGTGTGTGTGTGCACATTCAGTAATGTCCAATTATCTGTAACCCTAGGGACTGTAGACCACAAGGATCCTCTGCTCATGGAATTTTCCAGGGTAGAATACTGGAGTGGATTGCCATTTCTTACTCTCAAGGGATTTTCCTGACTCAGCTCTTTGTTTTGGGTGAATTGTTTCATAAGTCATACAATGGATAAAAAAGCATGAAGCCAAATATATTCAAATTCTAAACATAGTCCAAGAAAAAATTAGAAGATACTGAAATACAGACACTGAGAACAAGGAAAGCAGAAGGGTAACAATTTATCAACCACATGCCCCTTTCTACTCATAACATCACAATCAGTAGAGCAGGGGTTTGATCAAGATGGCAGAAGAGTAAGATGTGGAGTTCACCTTCTTCCCACAGATACAACAAAAATACATCTACATGTGGGAAAACTCTCACTGAACATCCACTGAGGGCTGACAGAAAACCTTACATTTCCAAGAGGGCCAGAAAACCCCCATAAAACTGAGTAGAACAAAAGAAAAAAGAGAGATATGGGAATCATGACAGGACCTGTGCCTCTGAGATGGAGCTGTGGAAGAGGAAAAGTTTCTGCACACTAAATTCCCCCACTGATGGGGTGATGGGCCTAAAGAGAGGAGGATCTTTGGAGCCTCTAAGGAGAAGGCAGCAACAAGCCTGCAGAAGGCAAAGCAGAAAGAGACCAGCACACAAGGTCAGTTCCAAATGACACTCCTCAGCTTGAGATGCTTGTCCACTCACCCAATGAGGCAGGTGGGGGCCAGGTACTGAAGTTCAGGCATTGGAGGTCAGACCCTGGAGAGAGGACTGGGTTTGCCCATGAGAAGATAGTCTGAGGGGGCTACCGTGTAATGTGTCACAACTGAAGAAGTCCAGGAAGAACCTAGGGCCTGACAGAGAGGCAAGGCACCATTGTTGGTGGGCACATGAGAGAAAGTGTGGGCCCTCCATAGAAGTTTCTTTCTCTACTCATTCTCATGTGTCAAGGCACTGCCTACATGAGCTCCAGGGACAAGCATAAGTGTGGCTGTCATCTCAGACTCCAGAAATGATCACAGACTGCTGTGCCACATCTGAGGGTCTTGTGAGCATGTGCAAGCCACTGCCTCCACCTTCCTGGGAGAAGGTGCCACCCACCACTGCTGAAAGTCCCAAGATGCAGGGCCGACTTCCCCAGGAGTGCATGTGATCCACCACTTCTGCTGAGGGCCCCAAAACCCAATGACAACCTATGTCCCCATTTCCCCAGGGGCATGTGATCTGAAGCCAGGCTCCAAGGAGACCAAGAGTGAACCACTGCCCTTGCATTACTGGGAGCCTGTGTGAACTATGCACCTGACACCAGCACACTCTCAGCCAGAGGGATAACATCCAGCACATGTTAAGGAAAGTGATGGCAAGCATCCAAACCAAAAACACCCCTCACACCAAAAAATGTTAAACCCACACAAGCTACACAGTATACTCACACTTATAAATAGCCCTCTAAGAGTAGGGTAGATAACCATTTCTCCTAAATTCACAGGCCAAGAAAAATATAAGCCAAATGAAGAAGCAGAGAAACCACTCTCTGTTAAAAGACTAGAAGACTTTCCCTGAAGGAACAAGCAATGAAATATACCACTTCAGTCTAATAGACACAAAGTTCAAAAGGAGGTAATAAAAATACTGAAGGAATTAAAAAAAGCTACCAAGAGAAATTCAGGCTAATGTAAAAAGGAACTAGAAACCATGAGGAAGAGCCAAGAAAAAATAGAAAATGTACTTGCCAAGGCAAATGCCAAGCTCAAGGCAATGAATAGCTGAATGAGTAATGCAGGAGAAAGAATAAGTCATCTGGAAGATAAACTAATGAAAATGTCCATTCAATACAGCACACAGAAAGCCAAATTAAAAAAAAAGTATACAATATTAGAGACCTATGGGATAATGTAATCTAAATTTATAGGGATTTCAAAAGAAGAAGAAAGAGACAATAGGATTGAAAATGTATTTGAATTTATTACGACTGAAAATTTTAACAAAGCTAAAGAAGAAAGCAGATATCCAGATATAGTACAGAGGGTTCAAACAAGATGAACCCAGACAGACCTATAAAAATACATATTATAATAAAAGTGGTAAAATTTAAAGAGAAGATTCTAAAGGCAGCAAGAGAAAAACAAACCCCTTTTTTTTTTTTTTTTTTAACAAGGGAACCTCTATAATGGCATCAGCTGCTCTTTCTACAGAAATGTTGCAGGCCAGAAAGGAGTGGAAAGACACATGCAAAATCCTGGAGGGGAAAATTCTGCAACCTAGAAGTCTCTACCCAGCAAGATTATAATTTAGAACAAAAGGAGAGATAAAGAATTTCTCAGACAAGTAAAAACTAAAAGAATGAAATAATACTAATGCAATCCCTCCAAAAATATCAATTTCTAAAACAGAAAAGAAGCAAGACTTTCTATTTTGTTCCATTGATTTGTATTTCTGTCTTTGTGCAAGTATCATACTGTCTTGATAACTGTAGTTTTGTAATACAGTCCGAAGTCAAGCAGGTTGATTCCTCCAGTTCCATTCTTCTTTCTCAGGGCTCCTTTGATTATTCAGAGTGTTTTGGGTTTCCATACAAATTGTGAAATTATTTGTTCTAGTTCTGTGGAAGATACCATTGGTACAGATAGAGAACAGTCGCTCAGTCATGTCCGACTCTTTGCAACCCCATGAATCGCAGCACGCCAGGCTTCCCTGTCCAACACCAACTCCCGGAGTTCACTCAGACTCACGTCCATCGAGTCAGTGATGCCATCCAGCCATCTCATCCTCTGTCGTCCCCTTCTCCTCCTGGCCCCAATCCCTCCCAGCATCAGAGTCTTTTCCAATGAGTCAACACTTCACATGAGATGGCCAAAGTACTGGAGTTTCAGCTTTAGCATCATTCCTTCCAAAGAAATCCCAGGGCTCATCTCCTTCAGAATGGACTGGTTGGATCTCCTTGCAGTCCAAGGGACTCTCAAGAGTCTTTTCCAACACCACAGTTCAAAAGCATCAATTCTTCGGTGCTCAGCCTTCTTCACAGTCCAACTCTCACATCCATACATGACCACTGGAAAAACCATATCCTTGACTAGATGGACCTTTGTTGGCAAAGTAATGTCGCTGCTTTTTAGTATGCTATCTAGCTTGGTCATAACTTTCCTTCCAAGGAGTAAGTGTCTTTTAATTTCATGGCTGCAGTCACCATCTGCAGTGATTTTGGAGCCCAGAAAAATAAAGTCTGACACTGTTTCCACTGTTTCCCCATCTATTTCCCATGAAGTTATGGGACCGGATGCCATGATCTTCGTTTTCTGAATGTTGAGCTTTAAGCCAACTTTTTCACTCTCCACTTTCACTTTCATCAAGAGGATTTTTAGTTCCTCTTCACTTTCTGCCATGAGGGTGGTGTCATCTGCATATCTGAGGTTATTGATATTTCTCCCAGCAATCTTGATTCCA